>NC_071106.1:37345000-37457500 GCF_024256425.1 Clarias gariepinus
CATTTGTCCCAGGTTGCCATGTTTCACGAAATCCCCCTTTGAGTAACTGAAGCTCTCAAAAAGACTTCACCTGATATCCACCTGCAGTATGAGAGGATTAAACACAGAACCTGGCAACCTGTCCGCATTATGAACCTGATGCTAAAAAAAAAAGAAAAGAACAAATAGCATGAAAGAAGGGACAGAAAATAAAAAGGAAAGAACGGTTACCCAGTTTAGCGGCGGTTAAAGCCGCCCCAAACTCCGCCCTGTTTCTGGATGTGTTGGCCCATGAAGAGCTTTCTTCCTTTCTTTCCTCTTCCATATTCTCTTCTTTCCTTTTTACTTTTTTTTCTTTAGTTCTCCAACATCCTTTCGTCTTTCCTTCCTCTTCAATTTTTGTACTTCTTCCTTGTCCTGTCTGCCCCCCTTTCATGTTTCTTCTTCCGTCTATCCTTCCTCCATGAATTCTTTCTTTCCTTTCTTCCCTGCATTTGCTCTTTCATTCTTCTTTTGCTTCCTTCCTTCTTTCCTTGATTCTGCTCCTTGGGTCTGTTAGGCCTTCTTGCTTTCTATATCGTTTCCTTCTTTTATCTGCCCCATTTATCTTCCTATCTTCCTTCCATCCAACACTCCTTTTATGTTTTATCTCTTCCTTCCTTGCATTTGCTCTTTTTATTCCTTCTTGATTTTTTCCTATCCCTTCCTTCTTTCATTCCTTTTATCCAGCCATCCTTCCTTGTTTCGGCCCTTCCTGTTATGTTCTTTCTTCCTTCCTTTCTTTCTTTCTTTCTTCCTGCATTCTGTGCATGCTCCTTCATTGCCTTTTTTCCTTTCATCTTTCCTTTCTTCCTTGCTCCTCCTGTCATACTCTGTCATGCCTTCTTGCTTTCTTTTCCTTTCCCTTCTTTTTTTCCACACCAGCCCCATTTTAAGTTCCTTCCTTCCACCACTCCTTGCCTTTTTATTTTTCCCTTCTCTTCCTTCTCATGCAGGGATCATTTCCAATGTTTTTATTCTCTCTATAATAAACCCAGACACTGGAGTCAATCTGAATAAATTTGATTAAATCTGATTAATTAATATCATCGCTTTGAGTCTGATTCCTCCGTCTTGTTCTGCAGGACACACACTCTACACTGAGAACAACGTGTGATTGAGACGCCATGGTCTAGCTCTACTCACACACACACACACACACACACACACACACACACACACTCTTTGATATGCGAATTAGACAGCCACTGTCTATTACACGTATAAACAGTGACAGTGATGAGAAAACACACACACACACACACACACACACACATACACACACACCAAGTACACTATTCTTCCAGTTTCTGTTCTGGGATATGGAAATGTGTGTGAGCATGTGCTTATGCGTTATCCATGAGTGTGTGTGTGTGTGTGTGTTTGTTTGCAGATGGAGGTACACCTAAGCTCAAAATATTTACATGTTACACACACACACACACACATTATTATTATGATGATGGCTCAGTGACAGCTTTCAGTCATCAGGGTTCCTTAGAGGGCATGTCTGATTCACAAATGAGCTCGATAGGGGTGTGTGTGTGTGTGTGTGTGTGTGTGTGTGTGTGTGTGTGTGTGAAAGCTTTAAACCAGGACACTTATATCTGATCTCTCTCCCCGAGCCGCCCGCGGGCGAGAGATGTGAGAGGTGGCTCACGCCGAGTCGACACTGAGCGCAGGATTTTTCAAAGAAGGAGGGTTAAGAAGCGGTGTCGAGGTCTATCAGCGCTCCGGAGCTGTCCTTCATCTCTCTATCAGCGGTGTGTGTGTGTGTGTGTGTGTGTGTGTGTAACATTCACTTATTCACTACACGTGTTTCTCATTAGTTCCTTCTTACTTCTGTTCTTTCCCCCTCTCTCCCATCCTTCGTTCCCCTCCTCCTCTCTTCCTTGTCTACTTTTATGCTCTTTCATTCTTTTTCTCCTTTTTTATTTTTTTCCTTTATTTCTCCCTATCTTCCTTTTTTCTTCTCTCTTCCTTGCTTTCCTCCTCCTTTATTCATGCTTTTTTATTCTTTTTTGTATTGTATACTGTATGTTCCATCTTTTCCTTCCTTCCATTGTGTCTCCCTTTTTATCTTTTGTCTTTCCTTCCTTTTTAAATAATTAATTTTCTTCCTACCCTGCTATATCTTTCCTTTTATTCATCCATCCATCCTTTCCTTCTTTCTTCCTTTCTTTTTTGGCCTTCCTTCTTTCCTACCTACCTCTGTCATGCTTTCCACATACTGCTTTTTGCATTATATCTTTATTTCCATCCATCCATCACTTCTTTTATACGTTTTCCTTTCTTTCTTACTTTTTTCTTTCTTTCTCCCTTCTTGTTCTTACTCTGGATCTCGGATGGTTCTATAACACCTTCTTTCCTTCATTTCCTCTTTTATCCTTTCCTCCTTCTTCTTCTGCTCTTCTGTTCATTTTGCATCATCTTTTTTAATAATTTTTCATTCATTCATTCTTTTCCTTCCTTCCTTCCTTCCTTCCTCTTTCCTTCCTTATTATTGTCTATCCTTTCATGTCATTTCCTCCATTCCTGTTTTTTTTCTTTTCTCCCCTCTCTCCTCTTCCATGTTTTCCTCCTTTTTTCTGTCGCTTCCTTCCTTTCATAAACTCTTCCATCCTGTTGTGCATGTGTATAACACATTTGTGTGTGTGTGTGTGTGTGTGTGTGTGTGTGTGTGTGTGTGTGTGCGTGTGTGCGTCACTCACTTGTTTATTACATGTTTTTATTTTTCATAAATGATCATTATGAGGAAATCCATCCATTCGTTCTTACTATCTTACTCTACCATTCTTTCTTCTTCCCCTCTTCCCACTTCCTGTCCTTTAATTAGAGAGAGAGAACAAACACACTGCACTTGTTCTCGTTCTATAAATTCCCTCTCCTCTCGTCTCACAGGCCGCAGTCTCACCTCAGAAACAATTAGCGTCCCGTCGAGATTCTGATGCACAAACGTACGCTGCTCTTAGAAGCTCACGCTGCAGCACAGGAAGGCCCGGGAGAACCGAACCGAGCGGAACCGAACGCTCCGCAGTCACGCAGCATAGACAAACCCGCAGGGAAGACTGTCTCAACTCTGTCTCTTCTGGACTAATTACGGTCTTTTACATCGCTAAAAAAAACAGCTTGAACTCCAAAAAGAAATAAAAGTGTCTGTAGTGCCGCAGAACTCTGGATACTGTTAGACACAGATTAAACAGAAACAGCGCTCATTCCAAGTCTGAATTCCTTTGCTTTAGCTCAGAATTCCGACTTGGGAACGTGGACAATTCCTTTAGTTAATATATACTCTTGAACTTAGCTTGTTCCCCTATAGCTCAGAATTCCCCCCTAGGAACTCTGGGTAGTTCCTTCATTTTGGAGGTCCTACTTGGGAACTTTGGATGGTTCTTATAGCTCAGAATTCCTACTTGGAAAATCTGGTGGTTTCTTTGTCTCAGAATTCCTACTACGGAACTCAGGAGGTTCCTTCAGCTCAGTATTTCTACTTGGGGCCTTAGAAAGCTCTGGATGTAACTCCCCCTACTCTAGAACTCGGGGTGGTTCTTATAGCTCAAAAGTCCTAACAGGGAGCTTGTGGTGTTTTCAATTGCTCAGAATTCCTCCTCTGGAGCTCAGGATGGTTTGTTCCTACAGCTCTGAATTCCTACTTGGGAACTTTGTAATGGTTTCTTTAGCTGAGAATTCCTATTTAGGAACTGCAGTCAGTTTCTCCAGCTTAGAATTCCTACTCTAGAACTCAGGATGGTTCTTTTCTACAGCTCAGAATTCCCACTTAAAAACTTCTTAATGGTTCCTTTAGCTTGGAAGTCCTACTTGGGAACTCAGGGAGGTTCCTTTAGTTAAAACTTTTCACTCTGGAACTCAGGGCAGCTCCTTAACTTTAGAATTCCTAGTTGGGAACTTGGGGCAGTTCCTTCAGCTCAGAATTCCTACTTGGGAACATTGGATGGTTCCTTTAGCTTGGACTTAATGGTAAATAGGGTAATTCCTAAAGTTAAAACTTCCTGATCTGTAACTCTGGTTGTTTCCTTCAGCTGAGAATTCCTACCCAGGAACTTGAGGCGGTTCCTTTAACTCGGAATTCCTCAAAGCACTTGCAAATCAAATCCAATCAGAATCCAGGATCCAAGCGCCACTACACTTAGCCTCAATATTCCTAATCGCACGCACAACCTGAGTGTTTGTGTGTGTGTGTTTGCGTGCGTGTGCGTGTATGTGTGTGTGTGTGTGTTTGAAGTTGAAAGTAAAGCTGTTGTGATAGTGTTGTGCGTGGTTAATGACAGCCTGTCTCACCGAGCTGAGCGGAGCTGGAGGGTTTAATTGCTGTTTGCTGAGGTTCTTAGCTTACATTAATTAAACGTGTCTGCAGTTCAAAGCCTGCTTACTGAAGACTGATTCACGCCGCAAACAAACCGAGCTCGCTCAAGAAATGCCTGGAAAGAAACTAATGGAGCGCTCCTTACTGATTTACACACTCACAGTTACAATCACACACACACACACACACACACACGCACACACATCCTTGGCTAAGTGCCGCAGTGGAAACGTGTGAAGATGTTCGCAAAAAAAAAAAGAAAAAAAAGGAGTAGCGAAGTGGAAAGAGCGAGAAGCAGCAAAGGAAGTTTGTTGAGTGTTATTAAAGGTGATGTGACTAATTGGTGTCGCCATGTAAGCTGTTAGGGCTTGTTGCAAAGTCTGTGTGTGTGTCTGTATATATGTATACTATATATTTATATATGTACATAAACATAGAAATATGTAAGAAGTTAATGCACCCCATATGATTTTTATGATAAAAAGAACGTTTGCATCAAATTTTTTTTTTAGTACTGTTCAGTCTCGCTATAAATCACGATCGTTGACTCTTTAAGAGCAGCACCTCGTCTAGACGTTGTCTGCTAGTCTGCTGTTCTCTGCAGGGGCGTGGCTTAAGTGTAGCTCAGTTACACAAACACTGAAATGGCACGTTCGATCGAGGAGTGAAACACAGCCAGCTTAAGGTATAGATAATGTATGATCTGAGAAGCTTTTAAGATAGGAACCTTAACACACACATACATTGGGGGAGCTCTGAGACCAGTCTTCTAAACAGACTGGAAAAAAAAACGCAGTACAGTACGGGACCTTTAAAGATGAAGTCTAATGCACACAATCTAAAAAGAAGGGAACACACAGTCGTCATACTAATGGGAACCAATTTTTAAAAAATCATGAAACTATGCTTGTGTGTGTGTGTGTGTGGGAGAGAGAGTGAGAGGGTAAGGTTGAGGTAAGGTTTCGAGACGCTTTAACAAGCCGCAGCGCCCATACAAAAAAAGCAGAAGTTTCAGAGGTGAGATTAGCATGATGAGGCTGGGAGGAGAAGTCGAAGAAAGCTTAATCATTCACTCACTTCCTCTTTCCCAGCCATTAGCTCGCTCTTATCTTTCGCACAGTTACACACTTACGCTGCCTAACACCTACAGGACGCACCATATCGTTCCTCATGATTGCGATCACGCTTCACAGTTCGGAGGTGAGGGTCAGGCCTGTGAGATCACGAAACAACAGTTCTGTCCTCCTTTGAGTCTGACTTTGACACGTCGAATCGTTTCTTACAGTAGAATTATTATAATAATAATAATAATTATTATTATTGTTATTATTGTGCTTCCGTTGCGTCCACAGGCTCCAATGAGAAAACGGATTTTGGGCTTTGTGTTACAGGAGATTTCTTTATCTTCATTTCGGAATCCTTCTAGCTGGTTCTCATGGTTGCACTTGCGGTGATCCTCATGTCTCCTCAGGCTTATCCTTTAGGGCTTTAAGAGTGCTTTCACACTACACTTGCAGGCCCGGACCCTGGTACACTTGACCCCAAAAGTTGGTACATTCGCATAATGTGAACACTCCGTACACTCTTTAGAATGCAGTTTTGGACAGGGTATGGTGTACTGGACCAGTCGACGGGGTTCTCATGGAAGTGGCCCCGTCCCTTTTTGTTAAAAAGTGACACCGTCCACACTGTCCACATCGTCCCTCTCCTCCGGAATGTGTGTGTCATTATCCGAACTACCGTACTCAGCCACAGCTGGTGAAGTAGGAAGGCACTTCTTTTCCTTGAAATCTAAATAATCTTAGACAGAGGGTGAAGGCTGACATCATTGTTCTCTCCATTTCTTGGTCTATCTTCGTGACTTGTAAACCAACCAAGCGCATACAGCTGGACAGGACATACTTGAGGACAGGACACTAATTATATCGTGAATGCCATCCAGCATGGGACTCAGGAAAGGTAAGTTATAATACCCGGGTGAGGTACGAATCAATTGTGCCTAGTGTGAAGGCAGCATAAGGGTGCTTTAGGGATAGACATGACCTTAAAAAGTGGTCTTGAGTATGGAGCAACCTGTTATTGGAGTGCATGGACATACAAGTGTACTTGTGTACGGAACAAATTACCAACGTGAAAGCTGTGCTACAGTGTAGTGTGGAGGGAAGAGCAATCGTACCTGAGTTTGGTTAGTGTGAAAGCACCCTCCACTTTTCATCTTAGGCACAACTCATTTGTATCATGCCTAGGAACAATTGCTACCTCCTTCCCGCGGTACTCCCTCTCTGGCCAGCATTCACATTGCGTTTGTTCTCCGTACTCGGGTACACTTGCGTATTTACACTCTCCGATACAGCAGGTGGCAGAATGGCACCAACTTAGATTGTGAGCCGCCATTAAACACAAGGGAAGAAGAGAACAAGGACGTTAATCTTCACGTTACGTTGCCTTCCATATTTGGTTCGATGCTGAACGGTTCCCGATTTTGTTCTCACTGATCAAAATGAACCAGATTTGATGTCAAGTGTTCTCAGAAACATTCCCAGGGATCTAATGTGAGAGTGTTAAAAGAGTGTTAAGAGAGTGCTATATTATTAAAAATGAGCGAAACGGAATGCACGTGAGTTTACTTCCACCAAATTCTCCTCTTAAACACACTAATCCCGCCTGGGCTGATTTTTCTTGAAGTGTAAATCAGAACTCGGACTAAATTTCTCCCCCCCAAAAAAGAGTTCATAATAAGCATGTAATTGTGCACTGATTCGCTAAACAGATGTCTTTGTGAGGAAAGAAGCCTGGTCATGCATTACAACTACAGCACAAAAATCTCGTCTCGCAAGAGACTTCTATTATTCTGGCTTTTCATTTCAACTATAATTAGGCAGTGACACACTGGCTGTAAACCTGCTTCAGTCAGTGGAGTTTAAGTACAGATCCCTGCTGCCAAACACCGTCCTCAGAGCCTCGACTGGAAAACCACCAGCTTTAAAACAAACCAGGATCGTTCCCACATGAGTGAAACCCATCAATCCCAACACCCCGGCATTATACGCCAACTCGGAGTACAAATAAAACAAGCTTGTTAGATTTAGTTTGGCCGAATTGTGGTGTTGTGTTACAATGGACGCTGGGATCCGATCATGAGATCCATCCGGGACTGGATCGGGACACGACCCTTTTAAAGAGTCACAGAGTCGCCTGTGACTGGGCCCGCACACACACACACACACACACACACACAGAGACAGAGATGAACAAAACCTCATGCCACAATCTTCCTCACACACACATACACAGAAACACAGACATTTCAGCATGGAAGGAACGTAACCTCCAGCCCACCCCGTGTGAGTTTAACAGCTGGGGCAGAGCGCCAAAGCCACTGTCTCCTGCTTAATTCTTATAACTTCAGGCTACGGCGCACCACAGAACACACTCTGACCAGAAGAAAAAAATTACACACACACACACACACACACACACACACACACACATATCTATCTACACTCAATCCCACGCTAGAATCTGCAGGGAAAATACTTAAGGGAAAATGGACCACACTTGATAACGTATAATTTATAGATGTCAGAATTGGCAGTGATCCAGATTCTTAAAAAGTGCGTTCTAATTTATATACTGCAAAAGTTAGTATTCAAAATTGTTTTATTTAAAAGTATTAATGACTAAAGGCAAGTGTGTGTGTGTGTGTGTGTGTCTGTGTGTGTGTCACTGGAGTCAGGGTAATCTGTAGAACAAAGGGTTTGTTTGCTTAAACAAAGAAACTATTAAGAAAGTGACATCATTATTTTACCATATATGGTAAGTCTTCCTACCTACTTACCTACCTACGCACCCACCCCCCTACCTACCTGCCTACCTACCTACCTACCTAACTACCCACCTAACCATTCACCCACCTACCTACCCACGCACCTACCCTACCTGCCTACCTACCTACCTACCTAACCTACCTACTTATCTACCTACCCACCTGCCCACCTACCTGCCTAACCTACCTACTTACCTACCTACCTACCTACCTACCTACCTAACCACCCACCCACCTACCTACCTACCTACCTACCTACCCACCTGCCCACCTACCTACCTAACCTACCTAACCTACCTACCTACCTACCTAACCACCCACCCACCTACCTACCTACCTACCTACCTACCTACCCACCTGCCCACCTACCTACCTAACCTACCTACCTACCTAACCACCCACCCACCTACCTACCTACCTACCTACCTACCTACCTAACCACCCACCCACCTACCATCCTATCTACCTACCCACCTACCTACCTACGCACCTACCCTACCTGCCTACCTACCTAACCTACCTACCCACCTACCTACCAACCAACCTACCTACCTACCTACCTACCTACCTAACCACCCACCCACCTACCATCCTACCTACCTACGCACCTACCCTACCTGCCTACCTACCTAACCTACCTACCTACCCACCTACCCACCTACCTACCTACCTACCTACCTACCTACCTACCTACCTACTTATCTATCTATCTATCTATCTATCTATCTATCTATCTGGCAGTGTGCAGTTGTTCCTCCTGTAAGTTTACAAGGTTAATGTTTCTGTACATAAACCTAAGAACATTTATTAAAGCGTAAAAAGCTTTGAACCGTTCAGCGTTCCTCACATACAGTACATCAGACACGAGAAATGAGTCTAAACAAGCCGAATACATTTCGAGAACTTTCACACACACACAGTCAAGAGAAGTGTGGGTTTGGTCTGGGTTTCCTGGTTTCCTCCGACCTGGCACACATCATGCCAGTGTATTCCCTGCGTCGGTGGTAAAGAGCGAGGTATTCCCAGCTCTCGCTCCTGGGAGAGACTCCTGATCCATCTCGAGCCTGATCAAGTGCTCAAACCGTTACGCTAACATCTTTACAAACGATGCTAATAATTCTGGAGGCAGGTTTACGTATGTCGAATGGAAGCAGAACACAAGCTCTCTTCCTGCAAATCCGTAAATATTATGAAGTTTCTTCAGTCCAGATGGACAGGAACAGGGAGAAGGAGGGCAGCGGATTAACATTCCGCCGAGTGTGGCTCTGCCAAGACACTCGAAAGAGTCTCAACTGGCATTTTAATCGTCACACACACACACACATGCTCTGGAGAAAATGACAGGTATACTATGGAATTCAAACACACACACACATACACACACTCACACACTTCCATCTGCTCGAGCTACCCAACAGCCGCCGCGAGCTCGTCACTGTCACTCACAGCTGGCCTATTCTCCCGTCGCTTCTCCGCCGAGATGGGGGGAGGAAAAGTTCACTCCTCCTGTGTGCTGCCTTTTTTAATTCATCCTCCCTCCTCTTCATCCCTGCACCTGCGTCCCTCCTTCATTTTACTCCTCGTACTCCTGAGCGTGCGAGACGAAGAGACACAACGAAGCGCCCGGGTCTGCCGGCGACACTGTAAACACTCTTTTTGCAACAGCTTTAGTAAAACTGAAAACTGTTCGGCACTGTTTCCGTCGTTGTTTGCCAACAAGAGCTGTCAAATTCTGGCAAAAGCAATCGTTAGCAAAGTAAGAGTGATGTAACGAAGTTTCTTGCAAATTCATACAAACGAGATATGATGGCGTCGTCCGTTAAATCTCCTTCCTACACTTTCTTCGTTCCGAACTGACGTTGACCTTGAAATGGTCAGCGAAATTGATCAGAAAACTTCAGAAGACCTCAGCACTGGTGAGATCAAGGTCTTTGTATCAAGCTAAGAAAATATTAATGAAACAGAAGAATTGTTCTATACACAGGCATTTCCTTCCAGACGTATAATTATGACACATTCCAATTGCTTGTGTATACGATGTGTGCAGGGTGCTATCACCAGCTACGGTCACAATATTTTGTTACATTTACAGTTTTTGGCAGACGCCCTTATCCAGAGCGACTTACCTTTCATCTGAGCAGCTGAGGGTTAAGGTGCCTGTAGGTGCTGGGGTTTGAATATAACAAAAAAATCTATAAATATTTTTTTTCAAACTTTAAGATCAGGTTAGGCTTTGTATTTATTGTTTTCCAATAAATCATTATAATGCATCATGTGGGCGGCTTAGTGGTTGGCACAGTTGCCTTACACCTCGATGGCCCGGGTTCGATTCCTGTCGCTGTGTGTGTGGACTTTGCATGTTTTCCCCCGTGCTTGGTGGGTTTCCTCTGGGGACCCCGGTTTCCTCCCACAGTCCAAAAACATGCATATTAGGTTAAATGCCATTCTCAAATTGCCAGTAGTTTGTGAATGAGTGCATGCCCTGTAATGGATTGGCACCCCGTCCAGGGTGTACCAAGGGGACATAGGCTGGGATAGACTCCAGGCCCCCCGTGACCCTTTATACAGGACAAAAGCAAATGCATTATAAGTGGTTACAAAAATTCTCATATAAAGTCTCATATATGATTTGCTATGTGTGAAATGCGAACCAATCAGATCTCGTTCCTCAGCCGGAGACAGAGTGCATGAAAGGAAAGACAGATTGGACGAAATCGTAATATAAAGCAATATATACCTCGTCACGTCAGCTAATGTTACCCCCATGTGGGGCAAACACGCACAGAAAAGAAAGAATATATTTATTTGGAGAAAGAAGGAATCAGATCAGATCAGATTAAGTGTTTACATGGCAAATAAATACCGTTAACTCAATGTGTTATTAAACGTCCACACCTTCACATCCTCTCATTCTCATTAATAATCCATTCCCGATCGGGTCATACCGGTCCCACTGATGTGGTCACATGATGCCTATCAGGCTGTTATTCTCATTATTAGCAGAATATTACGGAGAAGAAACCATGGCAACTCAGAGTAGACAAAGGATAGACCACGCCCACTAGCAACCAGCATCCCAACAAAACCCGTTGTGAGATCACGATCTGAACTACTGCATCATTAAAAAAGTATGATAACAAAATAAAAAACACACACAATTCTGATTCTAAAGCCATAGCAAAAAAAAAAAAAAAAGAAACAAAACAAAACGAAAAAAAAAAAAACCTCATCAAACTTCCTGTGTAGATTTCTTTCTTTCAAGCTGTTTTTCGGAAATGCAGACAAGCTGGAGTGCTCGAGGCCTCGTCAGATCCTATTCAGAAACCATCTGGTACAATTTCCAGGCTTTGTGAGATATCTACAGACCTGTCAGAAAGGAACAAACGAGAGCGTCTTACCACCTGGCTGGATTCTCCTGCCTCCGTTCATCAGGACGCCCGAGTCGGGTCACTTCTCACAAGACGACTAGGCTAGTTTCGGCGTCTCTACGTCTGAGGATTCATGAACGGTGTGGCTCGACAATGCGCTTGTACGTACAGCTTCAGTTAGCAGAAGTGTGCTGTGTGTCTGTGGTCAGTAAGGTCTCAGACACCCAGAGTCCTCCTCCTCCACCTCCTCCACCTCCTCCACCTCCCCTCTCCAGCTCTGCTTCCTGTGTGAAACTGGCCTCCTCTTCACCTTAATTGCGTCATCAAGTCTACTTTCAAGAAATCATAATAATAACAATAATAATAATAATAATAATAACAACCAGGATGTGTGCGCATGAGTGTGTGTGTGTGTACAGTATGTGTGTGAGAGTGTGTATACGGGTGAAGCTTGTTCACTCAGACTCAAACTGGATCTCCAGCGGCTCCTGCAATCCCAGCAGGCACTCTGTCGCCGTGTCTGAGAGATGGAGCTCGTTTCGTGTGGAACTGCTCATCTGTTTCTGTTTCGCTTTAAAGCCGCTTAACCGCAGTGCTGCGGAAGCTCTCATTCGATCTCACACACACACACACACACACACACGCAAACACTGCTGCCAGCTTTCCCCACACGCCTCACCGACCACAACCATAGCAGGAGGAAGAGGCTGCAATAAACAGCGGTAAAGGTGATTATCCGAAACCAACACGGGGCCTTTAGAACACGTTCACGAGTGGTGCAGAAAGCTTTTAGAGGTGAGAAGAGGTGTGTTAGGAGGCTTCACACCACAAATGAATTCTGCAGTCTGGTAGCTGGTAGTTTTAAAAAGTAAGGGAGGAATGTAGAGGAAGACTTTCTGCATCATGTCGAGGGGAAATTAGTGATTATCCGTATAAATAAGAGAATACACTCGCTCTTTCAATCATATCTCCATGTTGAATACATTGGAGGACACGTCTCCAATGAATTTCACGAACTTCTGTCTGTATGCCAGATTTCATCACAGCATCACGCAAACTGGCTGAATGGAATTTAATTAAACTTTGCCAGTCCTTAGGTATTTGCCTGAAGTTAAACCCTGCATTCAATCAAAATCTTGTGGCCTGGGTATATACGTCACTCAGCAGGTCCAATCAACGAGACAGTTTACAGTGTCTAGACACTGTGAAAGACACAGAAATGACCGTAACGCACCTACAAACTGGCTCACTCATCATGGCTTACTCCAGAAAAACATAAAAAATGGGACGTACACTATGAAAACTGAACTTTGCAATTTAAATTAAATTACAAATGTTGAGTAGACGGGAAGTTATGACCAGTTATGTGTCAGATGTAAGTCTGTATGGTCCACGGAGGAGAGAGCAGCTGAATGGCAGGACGAGTCAGTTTTTAGACGATCCTGTACTGACTCTGTTAATACAGTATAGTTATTAGCTTCAGACGACTTTAACGGAAGAAAATGTAAAAAATGTATTCAAGGGTCAACAATAATAATGGACCATCAATGGACCATCCGAACCATACAGGACTTGGCACAGGTTTTATGCTCGATGCACTTCCTAGTTCAATCTTTCCATTTTATCTGGGTTCGGGACCAGCACTGCATGCACTGGCTGGGAATTGAACCTACAGTAGGCCTTACACGTGACTGAGCCACCGACGCCCCTGCCCTAGCATAATGAAAAAGAAAAGAAACTTCATAAATTGAGTTGATAAATCTACTCACGCTAAAAAACTCAACCTGATGTGATGCACTACTGATATGTGATAATGTAGAGTATTAGAACATAGACAATGGTCTCCTTTTATATTAGCTTTATTGATTGTAAATAACTAGTTTTCTTTCTTCTACACTCACATACACATACTGTAACACTTTTCTTCCTTGTTTAATTTTCATACTGTAGCACTGTACAATTCTCCCTCCTCAATTGGGCTTTGACCCAATAAGAGGTAGGCCTATATTCTGCTTTGCTGATTGGTTTATTTAGCGTTATGATCGAAAATCTGAGTTTAGTATTTATTTATTTATTTATTTATTTATTTATTAGGAGTCTCTAGTATTAGAAAGATGAGAAGCTAAGTATTCTCATCTTGACTTCTTGAGAAACTGAAATAAAACAGAGCATGGAGAAGTAACAGTTTTGTTTAATTTATGAAATTCATAAAAGTTATACATTGGCCAAAAGTTTAAACATCCGCTCTAATCAGACTAATCAGACAGAGAAAAAAAAACAACTTCCACAACAACAATAAAACACCCTTTTAGGAGAAAACTCAGGACACGGCCGTAGACTCGTATCTTAGCTTAGCCGCAGTCTGTAAGTGAAGCGCTCAGGATGGCAGTATGATGTAAGCCCCTTGTCATCAGGACACATTTGGACTCGTATCCAAGGCTGTACAGAGACAGTTTATTTGCTCGGGGGTTGTCCGGAGTGCATCAGCTTGTGATGCCTTAATGCACCGCTCGGCAGGTAGACGATGATTAAAACAAATAGAAGCTGACAGGCTGCCTCCCGCTCGCTCTGTCTTTCTTTACAAGCGAATCTGAACATCCTGTGCAAAGTGTGGCAATAATTTGAGTCAAATCAAAACACCATTCCGCCACGTTTACTTATTTTTCAAAGGTGTCGCACTTAAAATAAAGCCCTCGACCCTGTAGAGAAAGGCTTGGTCTCTCAGTGAGTGCTCAAGAGCTGAATCCTGGTTTAATCCAGTGTCTTACAGTATGATGAGGGAAATGTTTATTGTTTGTGCTAATAATTTGTGGAATCTTCTTTTATATTAGTAAGTGGATAAAAAAAAAACAAATAAAGCTAAGGTATTCAGATTAAAATGTTTCTGCACATCAACTCTATGCTAAAACAATTATTATCATTAAAACAATACTAATTTACAATTAATACAAAATCTAAAAGGTTCGTCGTATGTCTTATGCCTCACAAATTATTTCGCCCCAAAATTAAAATTGTATTTATTATTTATTATTATCAATATTGCCTATGGGACAATGTGCTTCAAAATACCAAAGGACTTGGGAAAAAATTAAAGGAAATGTACAGAAAAACTATATATATATATATATATATACACACACACAATATGTATATTAAATATATATATATATATATATATATATATATATATATTATTATTATTTTTTTTTTTTAAGGATTAAGGTTAGCTAGTTCAGGTCCAGGCAATTAAATAAATCAATCAATAAATAATAATAATAATAATAATAATGATGATAAAATTGGTATGGAATATAAAAACATACAATTTACAGGGATGTATATAAAATAAGGGTAAAAATATGATGAGTGGTTATGACAGCAGCAGTATGATTTAAGATCAATTATAACTTTGTTGACTAGAACTAAGTTTAATAACTATTAATAACTAGTTGTTTAATAACTATTTTATTTAGTGTCAACTTATGTTAAGAACTTATAGATAGGTTTGGCTAAATTTAAGAATATTTCACTTACTAAGATGCTAATATTTTTGCAGTGTGTAGTTTGTCTTCTTTAAGAAAATAAAAACAATATTTGAAGAATTTTAAAAAGGGTTTTCTTTTCTAACATGAATATCATGGGTACCGTACACTGTACTGTACACACCTACTGTAGCCTCAAGGCAGGACAAAGCGACGATTTGTGGCAGGATTCCAAAGTCTGGATCTCAGTTTGGAAAATAAATAAATAAATAAATAAATAAATATAAATTTATAATAAATAAATAAATAAATAAATAAATAAATAAGCCAAATCTTAATATTTAATCATTTTGTTTGAGTAATATTATCTACGTTTGTCGGTTTTTCACATGTGGGTTCTGGCCACACAGTTGTACAAGTTGAAGAGTTCCAAAGCTTTGGCGCTTACTTATGTGGATGTGTTTTACTGTGATAAGCTGTTTTCAATGAAAACCAACAATAAAAAAGTGCTGATCTACAGCTAGTTTGAATCCATGAATAAACTATGAAGCTCATTTACGGTACACTTTGCATACACGGTATGCAAAGAATGAAAGCTCATGAAAATTCCCACATTGTGTATGGAAGAAAATTTGCTTATCAAACAAACAACAGACGAGAACTAAAAGTCCATCTATACCACTAACTGAAAAAAAAAAAAAAACATCAGATAAAAGCTTAGCATAGCATCAGGGCGATAATAAATTGCACTGGAAATTACCAAGTTTTTATTTGTAACTCAGTAGTGTTCTGGTATTCCCCGCTCGTGAACCGACAAAGAATACAGGAAGTGCACTTAGGAAGGTGACAGCTAATTAGTTAGTTAGTTAGTTTGAAGTTTACTGGAATTAAACCAGTTGCTTTGTTTAACTCGGTTTGAATTTCTAGTCATGTAGGAAATATCGTAATTACAATAAGGTGAACAGCAGCACAATGCTGTAATTATAACCAGTGAGCTTATTCTTCCCTTTGAGCACCATGATTACGAGCTCGGCACGTACCCGTGAGCAAGAATCATACGTGTAATGGCCGCCAATACGACCATGATGAAAGGGTCTTAAAACATTCATTAGTCACACTAAAAAGAAACTTGTTCCATGCACCACACTTTCAAGTTGTTTTAAACCCATCAGAGCTTCAGAGGAAGAACTTTATCAGGTAGGATGAACCCTTTCAGGAATTCTGAGAAAGCTTTAAGAATGCTCAAGGACAACAGAGTAATGTCTGGCAAGCACAGACCTCACGATGCATGCTTGGAGTTTTAAAGTCCAACACTACAGAACCTGAAAGGTTTTTACCATCTAAAAAACCGCTCAGGAACCTATTAAGGGGTTTACCTACACTTGCGGAAAAAATCATGATATAATCCCAATAAAAGTTTGTTTAGTTCGTTCCATATGGGGTTCTTCTTTGCTATGAGGGTAGAATTGAGGAACCCATATGCAGTACAGTGTTCTTAGAGTGTAGCACTGGGGAACACCAATCTTTCCTTTCTCAGTGAGGTGCTCGCTCACTTCAGCCAATTGAGAAACCTGTTTTTCAGAGCGTACGTCCAAGTTAAGGCGGATAACTATGGGTTGTTCATTTAAAAATAAATAAATAAGCAAATAAAGTTAAACCTAGAATTTCAAAAGGTCCTAAAAAACAAAACAAACTGAACCTAAGAACCATTTGGTGGGGAGGAATTTCATGTTATATTTCATTTAATCTAAGAGATTTTGTTTCAAGTAACAAATGGAAGATGGATGGATGGAAGATGCTATTATGCTAAGATTTTTGCAATGTGTAGAAAACTGACCAAATTTTGTCAAAGCAAAATATTTGGACAAGTTTCATTAATATGGCAATTTAATGGTACAAGAAAGTCTCACTCATTTAGAGAGTACCTAAGAGCATTTAGGAAACGCTCGAGGAGCATTTATGTAAATAAGAGTAGATCAATTTTCATCCAACTTTTCTTAAAGTTAACATTTCCAACAGATTTTCAATTACTTACCATCACGACATTTTATTCCAAAGTAGAGCCTTCTGATTGATTCTGTGATGATGTGTAGAACTCATACAAAAGTTTCAAGCTCAAGGTGGAAAACATTCAGTCTAATGAACATGAACGACCAAAGCAGAAAGACTACACTGTAAACCACTGAAGATTAGACAGAAGACCAAAAACAACAGAGAACGAGAAAAAAGAACCACATGGACTCACTGGAAGGTGATCGACCTCTGTCCTCGCTGATCAAGGTGACCCCAGGTTCTCCAGATGGAGCATAGAGATGCTTGGAAACCTCCCTCACCGGCGCAGTCTGTTGTCGAGCGTCCTCTTTACTGCTCCCGGCCTGTTCTTCCACCGGGGAGCTCTGCAAGGGACAACACACACATCCTTAGAACCGAGGACCAACGTGCTGTACATAACATCACAGCGTCACTCTATCGGCATCTGCCAAATTCCATAAACATAAGTGATCAGGCTTTGCATGAAGATCAGTTGGAAAATAATGGTCTTGTTATTTAGAAGTGGTCGATTGATTTTTCTATAACTGGAGCTTTGACATGTAGTGCAGCTACAAATCAGAGGTTTATATTAATATGGTATGGTTTCTATAGCAACAGCTCATTCACAATGTGTGTTGGATCTATAAGTTTGTGTAGTTGTTGATTCTAGAACAAGATAAATAATATACAATGTTTATATGACGTCATTTTTGGAAGGAGTCTCCAGTGTCAGAGCTATGCATTCACATTTTCAGGTAAAAACAAACAATTTTGTTTGTTTGTTTGTTGTTGTTTTCCTTATTAACTTCAAGATGTGATGGAAAAATTGTTTGTTGATCTAAGATATGACAACAAAATGTAGATAATTCCACAATCTCAATCTCATATTAATTTCATCACATCATCCCGTTGTTGATTATTTTTCCTAGCTGTTGCTCCACTTTGAACACCGCTTGGAACAACTGTCTCTATTTTAATTACCACTGAGTAAAGGAAGAAGCAAGAAAACAAGATGCAGCACTTTAACACAGAAGCCCCATCTTTTGGCAGGAGAGACAAGGCCTTCGACGCGTGACAGCGAGCTTTTGCAGGATTCTTCCAAAAGAGAGAGAGAGAGAGAGAGAGATAAAGGAAGAGACAGAGCAGAAAAAGGAAGCGGTGAAGAGAGACACATAGGATGACTGTGACAGAGAAGAAAGCAGGGACATAACAGAGAAATAACAGGAGGAGCTGTCAGGGAGGGATGTGCGAGAGGAGAGGCGGCGGAGATGACTTAAAAGTGCTGGTGATGGTGCTGCCATTGACGAGTGGCAGGGAGATAGGCAGACGATCTGCCGTGCTATCGCGCGACAAAAGGAAAGCCCCGGGCTGATGAAATAAACATGACTTCCTCCAGGATACAGAGAGACAGAGGAGCTGCGAGGCCCAGAAGTGAGGCCGTAACTCTTCCACATTTTGTCGAAGAAAAAAAAAAAAAGCAGACAAACACAGGATGCGCACAGGTGCCTATAAATAAATACATGCTGGCCCTAATTACTTCTCCTGAGGAGCCGAGGCGTTTTTAGCAGGCATTGTAGACAGATTGAGAAGGACATCACGGGTAGATACCAAATCCTGAGTGATTTATTTGATGTGTGAGTTGCTTAGCAGCATGTTCTCCGCTCTGGTTCACACACACATACACACACACACACACACACACACACACACACACTGGAACAGAGAAAAACTTCATTATAGGATAACTGCATAGACTTTTTTTTTTTTTTGCGACACGGTTCGATCAGCTGATGTCTGAACTGTTTGAATTGATAAAAGTTTATAAAATGCACAACCGCAATTTAGGTCTTGTTACACCAAAAATCTCATTTGTGTTTGAGACTTTGTGTTTCTAGTCAAATCTTGCATCTAAAATTGCAAGCGAAAAGTTTTTGTTCTACTGGCAAAAACGTTTTTTTTCCATTTTCCAGAAACAAAATTATCTGCAAAAAGAACAAGACATTTCAGCTTAGTAACATTTGACTTGAAATAAGCTTAATAATCTTACATTATTATAAATTATATATATTATAATATATATTTTTAGTTTTTTTATGAAGTATAAATAAATGTAATTATATTTAAAAGATTTTCATAAATTCAAAATATTGTGCATCAAATACACTATTATTATTATTATTATTATTATTATTATTATTATTATTAATAATAATAATAATAATAACAACAAAGTGTTGCTGAGATCTCTATTCTGATTGGTCAGTAGATATTAACTTAGAACAGCAGCTTTGTTAAAAATTCCAGCTGTAAACCTTGGAAAGTCTTCAAGACAGATGAGTTTTCCGGGTTGCGGTAGTATGAGAAGCGGGAATATTCACCGTATTAACTGAAAAATCAAGCAGGAGTGTTTATAGCTGCTATAACATAGGCAGAGGTGGAAGTGCATGTAAATTAGTTACTGTACGTACTTACATTACTGTACTTAAGTACATATTTCACATAACTGTATTTAAGGAGTTTTATTAGAGGATACTTTTTACTTTTACTCCGCTTAAAGTTACAGCAAATATCTGTATATACTTTTACTTAACTACATTTCTGTTTGGTGTTGCGTAACCCAACCACATTGGTGTGTAGTACTTAAAGAGGAAATTGTTGACCTGTTGGGTAATCGCGTGACTTGCTTTAACTTTGAGACACGCCTATAATAATGTGACAGGTGTTCGAACTCAGAAGCAGATCAGAGACAAACACACAGAGAGAAGAGAGATACTTGAAGATGGATATGTCTGTGCTTTTACTCAAGTACACATAAAATGAGGGTCTTCTACTTTTACTTTAAATAAGATTTACCCTAAGGACCATCCACATTTTCTGAAGTACCGTACAGGATTCGTGTACTTTGTCTCTGAACATAAGTGAGAACACGACTTATGATCTGTCATCTACGGTGGCCGTGAAGTGCAATACAAACTAACAAAACTGAAAACAAAATAACAAAACCCAAAACAAAATACCTAATATCTGACTGGCCGTGAAGTGCAATACAAATTAACAAAACGGAAAACAAATTAACAAATTCAAAACCAAATAACAAAACCCAAATTATTATTATTTTTTTTGGGAGGGGATGGGGGGTTGTTTTTTTGTTTTCCGTTTTGTTATTTTGTTTTTTAGATTTGTTAATTTGTTTTCTGTTTTGTTAATTTGTATTGCACTTTTCGGCCGGTCCGATACAAACCGGAAAAGGTGGGTATAGTTTGCGAATGAAATGCTTACCGCTGATTGGACGAGACATCTGTCACTCAAGATATACAGGAAGTAGGAACTTGTTACTTTATCTTTGTTTTTTGTGTGTTCTGCTTCACTTTAAACTATGATGGCCTTGAAGTGCAAAACAAATTAACAAAACTGACTTATAAATAAGAACGCTATATTTGAAACCACAATAATGTTTGCACATTCATACACACACAAATCTACCGCTACTACAGCACTTCCTGTATATCTTGAGTGACAGATGTCTCGTCCAATCAGTGGTAAGCATTTCATTCGCAAATTATACCTACCATTTCCAGTACAAAATACATATAATACATATAATACAAATGAATACAAATTAACAAAACGGAAAACAAATTAACAAATTCAAAACCAAAATAGCAAAACCAAAACAACAACTACCCCCCCCAACCCCCCCAAAAAAAATTGTTTTGGGTTTTGTTATTTGGTTTTGAATTTGTTAATTTGTTTTCCGTTTTGTTAATTTGTATTGCACTTCTCGGCCAGTCCGATATTAGTTATTTTGTTTTGGGTTTTGTTATTTTGTTTTCAGTGTTGTTAATTTGTTTTGCACTTCACGGCTACCGTAGTCATCTCTTAACTAATATAAATCCATCCTAAAGAAACATTTATCCCTATACTGTACTACAACTCACAGTTCCTGCGCCTCGCTATTATCCAGCATTTCAAATCAAATAAAGCTGTGATTATAGTCAGCAGCAGAGCTCTGGGCTGCAGAAACGATGGACCGATGTGGGAGAAATTCACACGGTGACCTTTAACCCGTAGCCTCTCAGATACTTCATCATCTCCACGTTCCACACACACAACCTCCACACAACGCCGTGAGCAAGCAACACCGTGACTGCGTTACACACAGGGCTTCGACCTCTGCGTAAAAATATATCTGCAGGTAAACGCTTCAGTTTGTGGATGTCAAGGGAATCCACCTACAAACGCACGTACGACTTACAGGCCGCACTTCTTCTAGACCGTCCGCGAAGCGAGACTGGGTTCGCTCGACGAGCCGCCTTTCCTCCAGCAACTTTCACGACTCAGGAAAGAAGATCGGAGAAGAAGTTTCGCGTCGAGGGACTCGGTGAGTCACCAGACACCAGGATGTGATACGAGAAGCAAGATAAAAGTGTTACCTAATATGAGATGAAGTCTTTATTTGCTTTTTTAGAGAAATGATTTACTGAATTGACAGCAGATGCTCCGAAGAAGTTTGTAAAAGGAAAAAAAGAAAAAGAAAGAAAAGACAAACGAAAGAAAAAAAAAGTGCTATGTGAGTGGGAGATAGAGCTAAATACAGAATATCAGCACACTTGAAGATCACATAAATAAGGTTATATCAGGAGCACATGTACAATATATATACGCTGCCTGGCCCCAAATAGTTACACACGCTCATATTTCTTTCGATTGCCTTTAGCTTTGATTACAGCACACACTGTGGTGGTGAAAATGATTCACCACTCTGAGCCCTGGTACATCTCAAAAACTCCATAGGTGTGATAACCTGGTCATTTGGCAACCCCAGATCATAACACTGTCTCCAGAGGCTTGTACAGGGGACACTAGGCATGATGGGAGCATCGCTTCATTGATCTGGAATAGGCTCAATCTGGACTCATCAGGTCACATGACCTTGTTACAGTCCCCTAAAAATATTTACTCACCCTGATTAGTCTCACTAACAAGTGCTGTTCTGATGGACACACAGCTGTTTAGTCCCAATCCTGTAAGTTCTCATCACATGGTGTATGTGTGTATATGGAAATGCGTTTTTGCATGGAAAAGATTTTTTTTTATGTCTGTTCTTGATTTTCTTGTTTCCAACCAAATTTCTTCCACTAAATTGATTTAAATCTCCTTAGTTGTTTCTTTTGCTTGATACGGGTCAATAATTTGACTCCATATTTCTGAAATAGCGACATACATACTGTGCATACTATTAAAAAAAAAGCGCACTACAGAGCACTACAAAAAAGTACAGCTATACTAAATACCATCCATCCATCCATCCATCCATCCATCTATTCATCTAGGAACCTCAGTAGTCCTACTAGGGACTGTGGAGGCCAATGGCGACCATTATATTTAATCAACCGTGGTAGGACTTCAAGTCAACATTCACACGCACATTCAAGCACTACGGGCAATTTAAAAACGCGATTTAGCCTAATCCGCATTTTTTTGGACTGTGGGAGGAAACCGGAGAGGAAACCCACCAAGCACAGGGAGAACACGCAAACTCTTTCTCATTCTCTACACAGGATGGTGCAGAAGACGAAAAAACATCTCGTAAGCAGCCGTACTTTTGGTGGACTACAAAATCACATTCGAACACACAACACATCTGTGGAAAGTGTGCTTATTTGAATTAAACTCCATACACTTAAATATTAACCTGAGATTAAACAGCACTTTAATGATGTACAGTATAAACTGTACAAATACAAAGAGCTTGTAATTTATTTCAGCCAATTTATTTTTATGTTTTTTTTTAAAGTCTGGAGCAGGTGGTTTAAGAAAATGTCATGACCTCCAAGGAGTTAAAAAATAAATAAATGCATACCACTCACTACAAGGCAAACAGCCAAGTGTGCATTTGCATTAAGTAGATTTTTACACCTTTTCATGGCATGAATAATTAGCGATATTAAACGTTAGGTGTTTTACAAGCCATTAAGTCAGGGCTTTGGGGTTGTGCTAAAAGAAAACTATTTATCAGATATGTCTAGGTTTTTAATTTCTGCCTTAAAGCTGTTTCTGACTTTTTTTTTCTGACTGTTTTCTTAATAAAAGGTGACAAAGAAAGTCCAATATGAAGCTAATTAGTATTGTAGAACACCACACGAATCCCTGCATGATAACGAATTTTAATGTGAAAGACACACACATACACACACACACTGCTCCGGTTTAAAGCGGATGAGTAAATATGCTCAAACAGGAGGCGAGCCAGTGCCAGTACAGACCCCATCGACCCGTCCAGCCGGCCTCCTGAGCCTAATTAGCTCTGAACTTCCTGTGGGGGGGCAAACACCAGCGGCTTTAACGCCATCTCTAATGAAAGCAGACGAGCTCGACGTGGGTCGCGTCCCTTACCACCTACCATCGACGTGTCCTCTTCCCTGCAGCTTCCAGACGCCACAGCATCGAGATACAGGCTTTTAGTACAATTGGATGGCACCCGGCCGCAGCCACTCACCCGCCTGCTCGATTAAAGCAGAGACGGCGGGAGCCGTGCATGCAGCATGTATTATTATTATTATTACATGCAAGTGACAAGGAGAAAAGGGAAAACTTGAATGCTGCAGAGGTCACTGAGGTCAGTAAAGCCAGACAGGTGGGGAGATTAGAACAGTTAAAAAGATAAACATTGAAAAGTTATGTCTGTGATGTTGTTTTGTAAAGCAGGTAAGCTGATTCACATGATAAATCTCACTCACTCTCTATACCGCTTATCCTGTTTAGAATCACGAGAACCCTCGAGGCTATCCCAGTGGACTCTGGGCACAAGATGAAGTGCCAATCCATTGCAGGACACACAAGCACACACTCACAAACACTACAGGCAATTTGAAAATGGCAATTAGCCTAACCTGCATGTCTTTGGGGAAGAAAAAAAAAAGAAGAGTTTCCAACAGTGTTTAAGTGATGGTTAGTAACCTAGTACCCCAGTGTAAGCACTTTTATAAGTCACTCTGGATAAGAACGTCTGCCAAATACTTAAACGTAAATGTAAGTGTTTAACAGTTAAGGCTCTGGGTTACTTATCGCCGGGTAAGAGGTTCAAGCCCCAGCACCGCCAAGCTACTAATGTTGGGCCCTTGAGCCAGACATGGCTATGCCAGCTTCCTAACTTGGATATGCGAAAAAAAATAGTTTCACATCATCCAGCAAATGCTGCCTAATTAATAGGCAACTCGCAAAAAAGAAGCGCTTCCGCATTATAAGCAAAAAAGACCAAAATAGCGCCGAGTACAAGTACAAAACGCGATGTGTTTTCCTTGCTTGTAAAGTGTTAGATGTAATCATATAAAAATATATTTTAGAAAATCTAAAATTCCAAAATAAAATCATTTACTTCACCTTTACTTCCTTTCGCTGTAACCAGACTAGACTTATTGACTCACTGACTAGTGTGGAATGGTTTACAGGTTTGTGCATACATTGTGCATACTGTAGCTGAAGTTATTTTTTACGTTGTGTGGTATTTCTTATAATTTATTTCTAATGATTTATTTTTAAAAGTTTTTGAGCTACCTCAAGTGATAACATTATGATAAATGAAACGTATAGCTCAGATGATGGGTTTTGTCAATTTCACCAGCTTTATGGCAGCTACTGTCAAAAAATCAGTGATAACAATCATCCACAGATGCTGGTAGCTTTTAATTTTAATGAGTTAGCAACGAATCAAACTCTTGTACAGTGTGATGCCTAATAAAAACAGCACAAGCATCTGAGCTAAAAAAAAAAGGATAATGAATATATAGTAAGTAAATAAGAGTGCTTTTATCAGGATGTTGATAATGAATAGAAACAAGATGGGGCTTAATACCAACCCTTGAGGAATAGGAATTTCTTTTTTCTATTAGTATGGTAAGAAAAAGATTTTACATCCTGCACCTAAACCAAGCCAGAGAGTGATCTCTGACCAAGAAAGCAACCCAAAATATTAATAATAAAATTAATATTATTATTAATATTAATAATAAAATGTATTTTTCTTTTGCCAGAATGTGATTTTCCAAAAGTTCTTTTGATTAAATAAAAAATGAATAAAAGTTGTAACCAGGATAAAATTTTACTGAGATTCGTATTGCACATATGTGCCAAAGTTAATACAGTATAACACAATGTCAAATGTACACTGTCAACTAGTTTTAAGTGGTTTTAAGTTTTAGGTTAAGAAGACAGGAATTTACTTTCCCGTTCATTTTAGTCAGCTTTCAAAAATAATTAAAATCACCAAACTTTTTAAAAAGCTTTTTAAACTCTAAACTTTAAGCTTTATAAAAACAGCTTCTGCACCATCCTGTGTGTAGAGAATGTGAAAGGGTTTGCGTGTTCTCCTTGTGCTTGGTGGGTTTTCTCTCCGCTTTCCTCCCACAGTCCAAAAATTGCTGATTAGGCTAAATTGCGTTTCAAAAGAAAGTTTATATAAGATTGTATTTCTTCTTCTTTTTTTAGTAAACTGATTTTATAAAGGATTAAACAGTATATTTAAATAGTGTTTTCATCATTTATTTCATCATCATTTCATCATTTATTTTCTTTGCTTATTAAAAGTTATGTAAAAGTTTTATTCAACCTTAAAGTTAAAGACATTTAAGCTCATATTAAAGAATCTCATACTGTTAATATTCCGTAGTATGTGTGTGTGCCCTGCGATGGATTGTCACCCTGTCCAGGGTGTACCCTGCCGTGTACCCTAAGTCTCCTGGGACAGACTCCAGGTCACCGCGACCCTGTATACAGGATAAAGCGGTATAGAAGATGAGTGAGCGATAGTGTTGATAAATTAATCTGTTATTTTATTACAGCGTAGCCTACTTTAGATTTGACATTATATTTACGTAAGAATAGACTATTTTTATTGCTAAAACTTCTAAATAAATATTTTTTATTAGTATGAAAGACAAGACATGTCTAAACTTAACTCTAACCGCCTAAGACCTGGAACGTAGTGTTGTGTGTATATATATATTTTTTTATTAGTGGTTGATAATGTAATTGATGTCTTTGAAGAAGAAAAAGTTCAGTAAAAGAATAATTTACAACACACACAGTGTAATTGAAAGAAATGATATATGAGGACTCTGGGGTCTTGAGGGATTACCCTAAATTTACCAACCTTAACAATAACTGATTGAAGTTGTGGGATTACCTATCAATTGGCAGGTGGAGAACCAGGTTCATCTGATTGTGTATAAAGCATTAATGAAGAAGAATTTTACTGACACAAGGTTCAGTGGAAAAGAAAAAGAGAGAGAGAGAAAGTGAGAGAGAGACTGCAGGCTGGCTGGTCGAGGATATTGATAAACCCTGGCATCTCAATTTAGCTTGTGTGATGATCAAAGAAGCCGTTACATCTTTATCTATCCACTTTCTCTCTCTCTCTTCTAATGTAGTTCACACACTGGAAGTATATTCTTAATATTCTTAAATGAATTTCTTAGATAGTTAAACATCCTTAGCTGTGTTAAATAGCTTATTAGAAAGTTTGAGACCTTCCATAGGAGGAAGTGTTCTAGATTAGACGTTCTTTAGAATTTAAAATGGCTGCAACATTACATTATAAACGTATTCCATCCTACTTCACTCTCACTCACTCACACCGCTTTATCCTGTATTCAGGGTCGCAGGGACCTGGAGCCTATCCCAGGAGGCTTAGGGCACGAGGTAGGGTACACCCTGGACTGGGTGACAATCCATCGCAGGGCACACACACATGCACACACTACGGGCAATTTGGGAACACCAATTAGCCTTATCTGTGGGAGGAAACCAGAGCACCCAGCGGAAACCCACCAAGCACGGAGAGAACATGCTAACTCCATGCACACAGAGACGGGAATCGAACCCGGACCCTGGAGGTGCAAGGCGACAGTGCTAACCACTACACCACCGTTTGCTCACATATTAGTGATATTTAATTGCCTAACCACACTACCACAAACACAATTACATGCTGGTTTATCAAGGTGGAGTTTCAGCGTTTCGCTAAATCACACACAATTGATGTTGATATAACCTAAAACAATCTTGATATAATGGCACCTTTGTGACTTAAAGAAATGCACAAAGTGTGCATTTTGCACTCAAAGTATCAGTGTTGATTTCATTTTTCCACCTTAAATATTTTATATTACATATCGTTAATTTAAATTTTCATGTGTCCTTTTTAAATATACAAAAAGGAATTAAAAAAACTGTAGTGCTTTTGTCTCTGTGTCGGTACAAAGCATTGCAAATCTTTGCATTCTTCTTTTCTTTTTTCTATAATCAAGATGTTTTTGTTTTATTCATCATTCAATTCAGCAATCTGAATGTAAATAAGGCGTCATGTGCAGTTTTACAGCGTTGCCCTTTAAAACCACGCCCTATAACTGTCGAGTTATCTGGGAATTTGCACATCAGCTTCTGCTTCAAACATGAAAAAAGCCAAAGCCAACTACAGGGGACATGAGGATCAACTCCGGGATTACTTTTAATTCTTGTGTCCGACAGCTTTACAGGTTACACAACAATCCTTCAAAGTGGATTCAACTAAGTGGTCGATAACCTTAAATTAATAGTTACATCATAGCAGAGACTGTGAGATGGTGATTCTCTGTCACAGATGGTGCTTGTATGTCGAGTCTGTCCCTTTGCTCCATTAGTGACTGTGAGGTGATGCATACTGTGATGTCATACTCTAATCGAGTCCTTATGAAATGATTTCAGTTCCACCATTTCACTTATTTTAGCTTGACAGTAACACATCGGCATAACGGCGGAGCTTTCTTACACACATACACGCCCATCCTGTTGTCCTGACTGGTTGGATTTCTGCAGTCCGCGTTGCATGTTTTCCGACACTTGGCGATTCCACAAATGTTTAGTGTTTTTTAATTATTTACAAAAATTACAGATATAAGAAATCACAAGCTCCACCTTTAGAGGATTAAGTGATTACTCTTTTATTATTATCATCACATATTACATTTATTAGTGTAAGAAGTTAAAATTAAGAGATCTTGGTCCCTGCTCTTTTATCGTTATCGTTTCCCCTTTTTTAGCCCTTGATGCTTTGCAGCCTGTGACCCCGGGGATGCAGGAACAGGAAAAGGGTAAGTGCAATCGATTTGCACTTCCTGCCTGGCTGAGCAGTCACAGCAGGGTGAGCTGACTGCTTAACCGTCTGCCTCCCAGCACGGCCCTGACCTCAGCAGACCACAGACACTCTGTATATATGTGTGTGTGTGTGTGTGTGTGAGTAAGTGAAGAGAGCCAAGTAGGAAGCATAAAGGAGCCGTGTCAATGTTATAAAAGGAAGTAAGTGCATTGTTTGCCCCTACAGCCGTTAAGATCTTATCTTGAACACACACACTGATTCATCGGACATGTGCTCAGGTGTCTGTTATCTGACGGTTCAAATCTGTGACAGTTTGCTGAAAAAAAAAAAAAAGAGATGTGTTTGTATAAAAGGGTATGTTAAGCTGATGACATCCACCCTGGCAAGTTCACAACCAACGCCTCTTTAAGACCACAGAGCAATTACAGCATGACTAATAACGTCCTGGCTGATTTGAAAAAAAAAAAAAAAAAATATTGAAAAAAAAAAAAATTATAGAAAAAGGCATTCAGTATAATATTTATTTAACTTCCACACACATTTATTCATCTTCAATAAAATATCTGAGGAGAAGAAGACACCAATTCATCTGGCCTCTTACTGCAGGCCCCGCCTCTCACTGTCCTGTCCATTCAACAAGCCCCGCCTCTCACTGTCCTGTCCATTCAACAAGCCCCGCCTCTCACTAACCTGTTCATTCAAAAAGTCCCACCTTTGGGATTTATTCAGCAAGCCCCGCCTCTCATCATCATGTCCATCCGACAAGCTCCGCCTCAACCATTCATCAAGCTCCGCCTCTCATCAACCTGTTCATTCAACAAAGCCCCGCCTCTCATCGATTTGTCCATTCAACAAGCCCCGCCTCTCACTGTCCTGTCCATTCAACAAGCCCCGCCTCTCACTGTCCTGTCTATTCAACAAGCCCCGCCTCTCACTGTCCTGTCCATTCAACAAGCCCCGCCTCTTACTGTCCTGTCCATTCAACAAGCCCCGCCTCTCACTAACCTGTTCATTCAAAAAGTCCCACCTTTGGGATTTATTCAGCAAGCCCCGCCTCTCATCATCATGTCCATCCGACAAGCTCCGCCTCAACCATTCATCAAGCTCCGCCTCTCATCAACCTGTTCATTCAACAAAGCCCCGCCTCTCATCGATTTGTCCATTCAACAAGACCCGCCTCTCATCAACCTGTTCATTCAAAAAGCCCCGCCTCAAACCGGCCTGTCTATTCAGCAAGCCCCACCTCTCATTATTATGTCTATTCGACAAGCTCCGCCTCTCACTGACCTGTCCATTCAACAAAGCCCCGCCTCTCACTGACCTGTCCATTCAACAAGCCCCGCCTCTCACTGTCCTGTCCATTCAACAAGCCCCGCCTCTTACTGTCCTGTCCATTCAACAAGCCCCGCCTCTCACTAACCTGTTCATTCAAAAAGTCCCACCTTTGGGATTTATTCAGCAAGCCCCGCCTCTCATCATCATGTCCATCCGACAAGCTCCGCCTCAACCATTCATCAAGCTCCGCCTCTCATCAACCTGTTCATTCAACAAAGCCCCGCCTCTCATCAATTTGTCCATTCAACAAGACCCGCCTCTCATCAACCTGGGTATTCAAAAAGCCCCGCCTCTCACCGGCCTGTCTATTCAGCAAGCCCCACCTCTCATCATTATGTCCATTCGACAAGCTCCGCCTCTCACTGACCTGACCATTCAACAAAGCCCCGCCTCTCACTGACCTGT
This sequence comes from Clarias gariepinus, assembly GCF_024256425.1. Taxonomy (NCBI): domain Eukaryota; kingdom Metazoa; phylum Chordata; class Actinopteri; order Siluriformes; family Clariidae; genus Clarias; species Clarias gariepinus. Next base: position 37,374,924 of record NC_071106.1, read on the forward strand.
CCATTCAACAAGCCCCACCTCTCACTGACCTGTCCATTCAACAAGCCCCGCCTCTCACTAAACTGTTAATTTAAAAAGCCCCGCCTCTCACCATCCGGTCTATTTAACAAGCTTTGCCTCGTCTATTCATTAAGCCCTGCATCTCATTAACCAGTTCATTCAACAAGCCCCGCCTTTCACTGACCTGTCCGTTAAACAAGTCCCGCCTCTCACTAACCTGTTATTTCAAAAAGCCCCGTCTCTCACCGCCCTGTCTATTAAGCAAGCCCCGCCTCTCACCATCCTGTCTATTTAACAAGCCCCGCCTTGTCTATTCATCAAGCCCTACATCTCATTAACCTGTCCGTTCAACAAGCCCCACCTCTCACTGACCTGTCCATTATACAAGCCCCGCCTCTCATCGACCCCTCCATTAACCAAGCCCCGCCCTACACCGACTCGTCCATACAGCACGAGCGACATGAAAAGTGATAGCAGGGACACATGGCTGTGAAAACACATCCCTCAATTTGATCCCTTTTTACAATGTTTTCAGTCAAACAAATCAAACGTGTGAGATCAAAATCAGATGAGCGCGACTGGGAAAGCTTAAGACGAATCGTTTACCCTCTCTCACACCCTGCGCTTGCCCTTTACAAAGGGCAACTCTGAAATAAAATTGGGCTACAAATCCTGTAGTGTACATCCCACACATGAGCTTCCTCTTCACTAATACGGCCATAAATCCACCGAACACTCGGCGAGTCCTTCTCTGCACTGCTCCGCATCGATTTTCTCAGTACACACTCTAATGGCTGCTCTATTCAGGGTCTCGTTAGGAACCTGTGCACAGGGGCTCTCTGTAATGGCTGTGTCGTTTCTAATAAAAGCTCTGTGAGGCGAAGGCGGAGCACCGCATGCACCCCTCAACATACCCCCACCCCCCCACACTGTTATCCAGGGGTAATTGAGGTATTATGCAAAACACTCACAACAAGCCCTTTTGATTAATGAAGGTTGAAAGAAGAAGTGAAGGACAAGCCCACACAATAAGACAGACATGAAGAGTGTGAGGAGATGTAGGTGCACCCAAAATAAGTATCCTGCCTAATATTAATCAATCAGAAGCATCACGAAAGTTCATGTTTTATCTCTGTTTACGTCGGTAGCTGCTGTGTCCCGCTCGCTCCGATTTCCTCGTTCTGAGATTTATGTTTAACCTTAACCACACAGTGCAGTATCAGCAAGCATGGTCGTTAAATGGCCACGCTCACTCATATTAATACGACACATTCAGGTCGTCCTCTCTTGCACTTGCTAGTAAAGATAGCTGTTTAAATATAATGAGATACCTTAACAGTTAGGAAGTTCGGTGGCTTAATGATTTGCACTGTTGCCCCGCAGCTTTAAGGTTGAAGGTTTGAATCTGGTCTCCTGTCTCTGTGCCGTGGAGTTTGCATGTATGGTACATGTGGTCTCCAAAGTGTACCTTGCCTGGTGCCCAAGGTTCCAGGCCCCTTGCAATCCTTTATGAGAAAAGCGGTATGGATAATTGATGAAAGACTGGTGACAGGCATCCAAGGCTCACCAATGCTAATGAGGACCAAAAGCCGTTCCAGTTTGATCCCTCAGGAAAGCAATGCAGCCCAAATCTACGCCCCCCAAAAAAGAGTCAATGTTGGCCATGATAGAAAGGCACCAGAACTCCCAGTGCAAAACAGGACACCACACGGGACCTCGCAAAGGTCTCCAGATCCCAATTCACCCATAAGATGTGCTGGACAAAAAAGTGAGGCCTCACCAAGCAACTCACGGTCCTGGTGCCAGGCACCACAGCGCACACCAAGAGATCCTGCATAGCCACGCCCCAAGGGGCTAGATCTGCCCTCGTGTCACAAGGGAACCCCCAAAACCAGGTGGTTTTAATCCAATGGCTAATCAACCCCCTACGAATGAAATATAACTTAAGCAGCCATATTTAAAGCATTGTTCAACTCCTTAATTTCCAAAAGCAAGCAACAGATACAATATATATTCATTATATAATGAGATTAATTAATAGATTATCTCTGGATCAGATTAAACTGCCAAAGCCAAAGAATATAACTCCTTTTGTATGCTAATGAAACACCGTGCCATTCCTGAGAACCATGAATCATGTTATTTTTCCTTGAGTATCATAGCGGCTGTGAATATCCCAGATAGCTACTGTATAAGGTTCAATATTCTTCTTAACACGTGATCCCAGCTCACATCCTTTAAAAATAATAAAACAAAGAATCTAGGATGACTTTTAGCTACCCATGGGGGGGTGATGATGAGGGGGTTAGAGTCGTACCCAACCCACTGTTCTCTTCTGCATGTTGTAGTGTTTTAGCTTTCGTTCCACTCAGGAAGGAAGAGTAATTAGGTGATTACTTGAACGAGGTGTGTGTGTGTGTGCGTGTGTGTTAAAGCAGGTCAAACACTAAAACCTGAGTCGATTCTCAACGGCCGTTATTTTGGAACTCATGCAGTGAACTATTCTTGTACTGTCCAATTCCCAGAAGTGAGCTAGTCACGTTTAATTTCATGCGATATTTCTTCCGAGGATTAATTCAGAGTAAGGTCAGCGGTTAATCAAGCTTGTTTTTACAGAGCAGCTATTAACACAGGGTCGTTAAAGACTTATCACTGCGTGGTCAATTCATTCAGCGAAGGAGGAAAACCTTTCCACTTCAGACCGTCTTGTAGAGTTGGGATATACAGGCTGTTAACACAGCTAGCGAAGTGTATGTATTAGCATTCGATTTTAAATTCATGCTAATGCTTCATAGCGGTTTTAAGGCAAGTCGACATTAAATAATAAGAACTGATCCTGTCCAGTGAAGCTAGGACAGGTTCGCTAACCTGAATTGATGCTCCATGGTCTGTGGCTAGCATCTTGCTTTATTGTAGTAAATAAATTGAAACTCACTAAACAGACTTGGGTCGACCTTGAACTGTGATGTTTCCATACACCCATTCATCTTGTAACCTCTGTAGTCCAACTAGGGCCCGTGGAGGCCAATGGTGATTACTATTGTATTTAAACCCGTTTTTTTCAACTTTCATTCAACACTCACACACACATTTATACATTATGGGCATTTTGGGAACGCCAGTTAGCTTAATCTGCATGTCTTTACACTGTGGGAGGAAACCAGAGTACCCAGAGGAATCCCATCAAGCACGGGAAGAACATGCACACATACGGGATTCAAACCCATACCCTTGAGGTGCGATGCGACAGTACTAACCACCAAGCCACCATGATATTTAATAAGCATTAATGATATGAATACTAAGTGGAAAGTGTGAGTACACCATGTGCAAACTAATTTGTACTCATTCACACGTCCAAGGTCCCCAGTTCATCCCCTGTCTGCAGGGAAGTTCCCATGATCACCTCGTGTCCATGTTTCCAATACAGATTCTCTCTCTCTCTCTCTCTCTCTCTCTCCGGCAATGAGGCGACAAACTCAGAGACAGCTTTAATGCTTTTCATGCAGGCTCGATTTCTCATTCTTAGACAGACTCCATGCTCCCTCTGCTGGCTGAAAGCAGAACTGTCAAAACCAGAGACCTCTCCGGAGGCCTGAAATAAGATCACGTCTTTTAGCATGCACAAGAAAAGATCACATTAGATGCCACACAATGTGCCTAATCACCCGTGACTCATTATAATATAATGTTCTGTTACTGAACCGAGAAGCTTGAATGAGAAAGGAAGACTGGAGGCAGGATCCAACCGGAGAAGTCGAAAACGCTCTCTTTCTTTTTTTCCAAGTGTGACATTTTCTCCACTACGTGTATGTGTAGGTTCCTGTTATCTGTATCTCGGTGACATTCTGCGCGGGGCATCTGCACGCTCCAGGCCTGTGAATACATCTACACTGGCATTTAAAATTACAGCAGCAACAATAACAACTAAAAAAAGATTCGCGCTGAACAGAGGGTTTAGCACGGGGGAGGTTGGAAAAGCCTTCGCAGCTCAGCAATCATGTTCACGTTCCAGTGCAGGATCACAAGCGCGTGGAGGAGACGGACGCAGAACAAACGGGTGGCCAAGCATGCAACTCCTTTCCCACACCCTCTTCGTCATGTCATCGATCCAACAGACATCAAAGGATCTTTTTATCAGAGGTGGAAAAGCGAAGATGGAAAACTGGGTGATAACTCAATTCCTAAAGCTGTACAACTGTGTCATAGTACTGTACACACACAGAGCATGTGCTGATTAATCGTTAGTAAAACAACAACAACAAAAAAAATGAAGAAGTATCTGTGGGAAATACGAGAAGACAACAGCGGTTCACACTTTCCCAGAAATGACCAAACTGAAAGCGAGTTCAGGCGCACACATCCTCTTTCACGCTGTGTATCGCAGCTCTCTCGGTCCCACACTCGGAAAGAGAGAGTGCGAGTGAGAGTGCAAGTAGGTGTTATCAGTGTCACGGGTTCCTATCAGGAAGGTAAACAGTCAGGGCAAATACTTGGGTGAAGGAGCAAGGTCAGAGAATTGACAGCACTTGTTCTCACACACATACACACACGCACAAACCCTGCTATGTTTAAAATACACCTTTATGCACAGTGTAATTAATCAAGGCATGACCACCAGCCAAATAAACCAGACACAGGATATGGACCTGATGATATTAATAGCATGGACATTTTATTACGATCAGGAATTGAAAAATAATTAAAAGCTAGGCTGTAGGTCATGATGATGCATTGAATGTCCGAAAGGAAGTTTTAGACGTGTCCATGGTAAAAACATTAAAATGACTGAAATGGGTTGAGAGCCGTCCAATACATTATTAAAACCTGGGAGGGGGATGCTGAATCATCAACTTCACAGAGGAAATGAGAGATCACTTAAACGCTTGGTGAAGTTGCATCATAAAACAGTACAGTAGCTAAGTTTAATAGTGAACGTAAGAGCATTTACATATACTGTACACACAATCTGGAAAGGTTTCGTGGAATGAAACGATGCACGGTGACCTGATGTGTCCAGACTGATCCTATTCCAGAGTGATGGGCGTGTCAGGGTAAGAAGAGGAGCACATGAAGCGATGCTCCCATCATGCATAGTGTCCACTGTACAAGCCTCTGGAGACAGTGTTATGATCTGGGGTTGCTTCAGTCACTCAGGTCTAGACTCAGCAACGTTATGTGGCAATAAAAAACAGTCAGCTGTTGTGATTTCACATCCTTTCTTGCCATATGCCATATTCCCGGACTTCTGGGAGCATGAGGAATCACCTATCTGGACAAAAGAGGATCAGGAAAGCAGACTCTTATAAGACATCATCAAAGCACACCTCAAGAGACCCTGCAGAGCCGCATTCATGTGAATGAAAGATGGCCAACGTTTTCAGGACAAACATGCCGATAATGCCGGTGTCTTTAACTTGTGAAAACACTAACAGTGTGAGTGAAACGGCTGGAGTGGTTGACTTTGTGTTGGGTCAGTAAATCAGCACGGCTGGGTGCAGGCGAGGTCAGAGAGTGCCACGCAGGCAGATCTAAGTGTATAAAATGCAAAATCGGTGTACCTTCAGCACTCAGCATGCCTGATCAATACCCCTGACCCAGCAGTGCGCCGTCACACACAGCAGCCACTGAGCAAGTCGCAGCGCAGCCAAGAGCCAGGAAAGAAAGAGAGAGAGAGAGAGAGTGTGAGAGAGTAAAAAAAACAACAATATTATAACAGGATGGCTAGAAATCTGAGACCTCTGCAGTGTCTTTCAAACACTCACACACACACACATTTTTATTCAAACTGTGTTGTAACCTTTTGCACAAAAAAGATGCTATCCTTGGAATACAGATTCTCTCTCTCTCTCTCTCTCTCTCTTTCGTGTCTGGTTCATAATTTGACCAACATCCCGGCTCCTTAGACACAGGAGAAATGAAATAAAACAGCCGAATAATATATGTGTTCTCATTCGAGCATTAATTCCCCAGCTGCATTCGTTTATAGGGATCATAAGAGACAGCCCCGGCTATTACGAATTCATAAAAGGAAATGTAATTCAGAAAGCCTCTCAGCGTGTAGCGAGACACTGGATTACATTGGCTACAGCCTGACCAGCCTCAAATGGACAAGCTGCCCTCTAATAATCAAAGCTCCCGGCCTCGCTCTCTTCCTCTCTCTCTACTCTGATACATGTAATAAGCCGGCAGATACCAGAGGGCAGAGACGGACGGACTGATATACACACTGATATTTCAGTACAAGGGAAAAGAGAGGTAATAACGCATTCAGTCCTTCAGTGAAAGGGTGAAAGGGGTCAGTGTGTGGAGAAGAGAATGAAAATGTTTAATGTAGTGGTATTGTGTAAAAGCACACTGTGGTCTGGGCGATGGGGAAGGCACGGCTAGGGTGAATGATGGCGGAGTACAGGGTCTAGACGATATATTGATGGGTGTTGTGAAGATACGGAGAGAGGCCGAGTGGTTGAAGGCGTACGTCTGTGTTGTGATGGGTGATAAGTTAGGCTTTGTGTATAGAGATTGGGTTTTGGCAAATAGTGTGGTGAGTGAAGCTGGATTTAGAGCAAAGCAGATGTCATTGGGCTTCATGTATTAAGAAGGATTTTCATAGGCTATTTGAGGGACCATGGGCACAGGGGTTGGATTTGGACACAGTGTCTTAGAAGAACTGGATATAGAGGCTAGATGTTGATTTGATGAGTCCAGTATTGGTTATCGAAACTTGAGCACAATGTGTACATTTTGGGCTTGATACTGCATCTGGATGTGGGGGTAGATCATTGGTAAGCAGTGATGTTGAGGGTAGTAAGTCCGGTATTGTGTTTACAGACTTGATTTTGACAGAGTTGGTGGAATATTTAATGCAGAAGCTTGGCTATGATGGGTAGTGAGTCTTTTGGGAAGAAAATCTTTTTTTGATGAGTGTTGAAAGTTTAGAGACTGAAAACTGAATTTTGACACTGTTGGGTACGGTAGTGGCTACAGAATCCGAGATTTGTGTACCGCGACTAATATAGTCTAAACAGACTAGATAGAAGGAGTATTGGTATACTGGGTACAGCTTTAGCTAGTGGGTATTGGAATATGGTAGGTAGTGAGTCTACCGAATGGGTACTTTTTGGATCTTAGTGGGTGGTGGGTACATTATTTGGTGCAAGTCCTGTTTAAAGTGGGTAAAAAGTCTACTATTGGAGAAATTTAAATTTTGACTGGTGGTGGGCAAAACTTTGGCTGGATATGGGGGAATATCTAATATTGGGTATATAAAAGTGTATTTTTATAGGTGGTGGGTACAGAATTTGTTACTAACCTTGCCATGTGATTGGTACTATGTTTACGTTTGACCACGAAGGCTGGATTGTGACAGATTGTGTGTATAGGATTGGCATATACCAGCTTTGGTATATGGGGTGAAATGTTGAGGGTACAGATTGAGTATTAGATACTGAATTTGGAGAATGATGACTGGGAGTACTGAGAACATTACTGGTTACAGCTTTTGGATTTTGGCGGGTAGTGACTAACATCACCACCAGGTGAACTGAATAACGCTGATGATCAGTTATATACCAGTTAGAAAACTGGTGACTGGATCCTGGGTACCTGAGGTTCATGTACGCCTGTGGAGAGCCAAGGCCAGTCCATCTGGTTCAATTCCACAGAAAAGCCAATGCAGCACAAATTGCTGATAAAAGTCAATGATGTTTGTTATAGAAAGGTATCAGAATACCCAGTGCATCACAGCCTGCGGTGTATGGGGTTTAGCAGACCAAGAGTTGAAGCAATCCAACCAAACAAGTCCGATCCACGGAGGCCTTGCCCCACAACCCCCAGTACCCAAAGGATCCGCTAATGTCTCTGTGCCAGACACCACACCCCCAGGTGTCAAGGCCAAAACTGCCCAGTCACAATATTGGATTTACTGTTTTGCGTTTTAATTCTAGGGCTGAACGGTGTAGTATTGAGTACAGTCTTGTTTTTTGATAGAGAATCTGGGAATTGAATCGTGGGTCTAGAACCTGGGATTTGGACGGATATTCGCCGTGGAATTCGTTTCAGAATCTGATTTATGATGTGCAGTGACTGCACTATTAAGCTCGGACGTTTGGTTACAGCAGGTGCAGGTGAATTGTTATACTCAGGGCCTGGGTTATGTATGGCACGCAGTGAGTGGAACATTGCCAGAGGCAGGAGAATGTGCACACAAAAAAGCACATAATTAGTCATAGGCATGTAACACACTCAACAGGGGTTACAGCACTGCAAGCCAGGGGTTAACTAAGTAATGGATGCCCTGCTCCCTCACATGAGAATGTGTATGTGTGCATAACAAAGAGACACAGAAAAGCATTTAGTCTCATGTGATATCTTGTTGTACGAACCTTGCTCGGGGCTGTAGTATTCACACTGCGCTCCACTGTTGTGCTTGTCTTGGCTGATAAACGGATCCTGTAAAGAGCCTTGCACTGGGTGCAGTCAATAGAGACTGTCTGTCTGCTCATTTTCCTCTGCTTCAACTTCCCTATCTTCCTTTTTTTTTTTTTTTTTTAGAATTCTCTCTCGCTCTGAGCAACAGAACAGGTCTGTGGAGGAAACAAGCCAGGAGAGGCCTTTGCATGCTCACAGGGTTATTGATTGAACCAGTTAGATGTAAAAAAAAAAAAGGGAGGAGGAAGGCACAGAGGGGGGTGAAGGGCTGGGGTATGACAGGTGGTGATATAGTTATGTCTACACACCAGCAAACCCCCCCCCCCCTTTCCACACACACACACACACTCTCGCATCCATACATAGTTGTGTGGAAATATATTAAATGCATATGTATTTATATGTTACATCCCACTGGGATGTGCTTTATTCATTCCTACTGTATGCTCCAATTTATCTGCAAAATATCACAGCTCCGTACCTAAAACATCAAGCATCCACCGCCTCTGTTTGTGTGTGTGTGTGTGTGTGTGTATGTTAAACCTCTCGCAGCCATTGCTAATCCTTGGCTGGTTCTCGGTCGAGTGCTCACAGTTGGTCTGAGCTCAGGCTGGGGGTAGCGGTAAGTGGTTTACCCACACACACACAAATACACACACACACTCACGCGGGACAGAGGAGGCTTTGACAAAAAGCCGCTGTGTTTTTTTGGAGGAGGGTCATGTGGAAACAGTGGCGGGAGCCCCCCTGTGACACTTCCTCTTTATCCTTCCTGTGCAGGAAGAGAGCAAAATGGATAGAGAGTTTAAAGGAGAAGAGAAATGAAGAACGCTTCCCCGACTTGATCATACAATGAGGTTTGCAACAAGGATTAAAAAAACAGACTAATGTGGGAAAATGAGAGCAGAAATCCAGCTTAGATAAAGCCTATGCTTTTTGGCTACTCAATTCAACGTTAAACTAAGCTATCATACTGTATATCAAGTTTTCAGTAAGGGTTGATAACCAGATAACCTTCATACACTAAATCTATTCTCAGATCTGTACAACACAATGAAGATCTTGTTATAACATCTGTACTATTCAAAGCAGCCGCTCTTCTAGACGCGTGCTACCTTAAAGGGGAAACTTCGTAGAAAATTGGTCAAATCAAATTCAACAAGTTCAATCTCCAGAGTTCCCAATGAAACTTTCAAACTTCTCAAAGACCACAGAACAGTTAATAAACAACACACAATAAAACCATGAAGGAATCGCTAATCAAGCTCTGGCATGCTGACGAGACCTGCTCAAAACTGTCCATTTTACAAAGGTCCTCAGAACCTCCAAGAAACACCTAAAGACCGAAACTAGGTTAATTGGTGTTCCCAAATTGGCCAAAATGTGTGTGTTTGTCCTGCAATGGATTGGCACCCTGCCCAGGTTGTACCCTGCCCCATGTCCAAGGTAAGTGGTATAGAAGATGAATGAATAAATGAATGAATGAATGAATGAAAACATCACTCTAAGATCTCTCTCCAGAGTTGGTGCTCCTTAATGGACCAAGAACTCCTGGGATGAAGCACACATCTTAGAACTACTGCTTCAGTCTGCTAGAGCCTTCAATATCATTTTCACATTAACACTAAATGTTTCTAACCTTTGGTTAGTTGAAGACTCCATCGCTTGTCCCTCTTGGACAAGCTAGAACGCTATAGAGCGTTTCCTATCAAAAAGGGTTTCAAACCTAACGGGGGCTAACACTTACACTAATCCAATAACACCACTGAAGAACCCTTTAAGACCCAATTTGTTCTTCACACACTTACTTTTAGGAAAAAAATGGTTTCTCAAGGTTTCATTGAATCATTAGCTGCTTAGGCTCTGAAAAAAGTGAAGAGGAAAAAAGAGTTTTTTCGCACAAAAGAACCAAGGGATCCATCAAACACGGGTTTCACCAAACAAGGAGTCATTACCTTATTTAGGGTCTCTTTATTTACCAGCGGTGTCATGAGAAAAGCTTAGGATCTATTCGTTTATTAAATTTTATTATTTTACAAAGTAATAATTGTAAGACTATTCATGGATACTGCGTTCTAATATTTCCAAATTTATGTAACCAAACAACGTTAATGTAAATCAAGAGTAGATGTGCTGTTTTTAGTGCTTTTTACCAACAAAAATTAACAAATTTCTCGGCATACCTTCACTTGTTCCTCGACTGCATTGAGTGATTCTGAGTAATAGTGACAGAACCCAAATTAACCAACATGAAAAGAACGTGGATATTGATTTACCAGGACTTGTGATGAAATTTCTGGTAAATGAAGGAATAAAAGCGAATGACATTTAAAGACAAATTCAAGGACAGTAGAGTGATGAGACTCTAAGCCGGCGTAAAACATTTGAACGATGCAACCGCATGTGTGTCCATGAATGACGATCCTGTGAACATTCAGCAAGTGGAACGCCTGATTCTTGTAAATAGACGGATAACTCGTCGCCAAGATTTTGAAAGAGACACTTCTGTCTGTGAAACACAATCACACAATCATTCACCAACACCACTTGCACATTACAGGAACTCGGCTGGGAGGTATTGCCATGTCCCTGTACAGTCCTGACCTCATTCCAAGCCATTTCTACTGTACATGTTTTGGAAAAGCCATTTAAGGAGTTCACTCATGAAACACTGAGGAAATTCTGGGATAAGCGCATTAGTGTAGAAGGGGATTATACAGAGAAATAAAGGAAAAGAGAACTAATTTCTGTTTTTCTTTACAATCAAAAGTCCCGGTTTGAGTGAACGTGGAATAACCAAGGTGAACCAAGGGCCTGAGGGCGGGGCTGATTATAAAGATTGAAAATGTTATCCAAGTATGTGACACATCTAAAGTTCACGCTCGCGTTTGCGCCTCAGTGCTGCACTGAAATAACTCTCAGAGCATTTTGCATACTCTCTGTCACAAAGCTCTAAAAAAGAGGCATGGAGCTATTTTTCCTTTGGCCAAGAGAGAAGACAGAGAGGACCGACCTTTTCTTTCACACACACACACACACACACACACACACACCCCTCTTCTCCCCCCCCTGTAAGCCTCTTGGTGACCATGGCCATACATGCTGCATATGTTCTGTGCGAGATAAGAGCCCAACGGTCCCCTGTGAGCGGGGGCCTCAGGCAAGGCCACCACACACACACACACACACACATACACACACACTGCTGACCATCTGTTGGGAGTCACGCTGTGTGAAAACACTCACAGGCAAACAATAGGGAGCACTGGCAGGCCAAGATTTGTAGACTGCATGGTCTATCAGTGTGTGTGTGTGTGTGCGCGTGTGTGTGTGTAAGAGTACTTGAGGTCTACACAAGATGTTTAAACCTGACCTCGAAGGAATAACAGGCGTACACACTGGTGCAGATTGCTGACAATGAAACACAGAGTTACTGCAGTGTGTGTGTGTGTGTGTGTGTGCGTGTGTGTCTGGGCTCTTCACTGGAGGTTTGGAATGTATTACAGCACCAGTGTTATCTCTGTCCAGGCGCCGCTTTCATCACCACAGGCTTTTACCTCCTACTGAGAGAGAGAGAGAGAGAGAACGAGAGAGAGAGAGAGAGAGAGCGGCGTAGGTTCTCTTTTGAAGAACCACAGAACCCGGTTCTGGACAGGTTCAGCTCCTCATTGTTCTAAATACAGAGCTCAGGAAGTGGGTTTAAATATAATTAAGGCTAATCTACGCTATAAAAAATGTACAGGTTAGCTGATGTGTTTTAATAGCAACACTGAAAAAGCTAAAAATGATTATAAACACAGTGTGGTAAGCTAATCACACTACACCAAAAACTGATGACACATGCTAACATATAAAAGCTAATTAGGTACAGTACTCTGAAATTGCTAGCAGTCATGCTAACACAGGAAACAAAACTGCAGTCATGCTAATACATGAAAGATGAAATAAAATCATTACACTAATAATATGCTAATAGATAATATGCTAATAGATAATATCTAAAGGAAATACACGAAAGCTAAAAAAGTAGCACAAATATGCTAATATATAAAACATCTTAGTAAACTAAACATGCTGACTAAGCATATTTTAAATTGTTTGTAAACATATTTAAAAAACAAAAAAAAGTTACATATTTAAAATAACTAAGCTAGCTTTCATTTATTAGCCTGTTTGCAGAGGGTTGTCTTTAGCATTTATGTTTTTATAATAAATGTTTGTATTACAAGCTACAAAAAAATTGCAGAATAATAAATACTTTCAGTAAACATGCACTAGGAGACAAAATTTTACAAATTCGCTGACAAAAATTTTATATTTTATATGCTAATTACCATACTACAAAATCATTAAAAACACTGCTAACATGAGAATTAATGTAAGCTAATTAAGTTATGCTACCGGAGGAGCTACATGCTAATACATAAAAGCTAAAACATGGTAAGACATGAAAGCTAATTGGGTAGTTTTGCTAAATGCTAATAAAAAAAAGGCTAATATGTTATCAAGCATTAAATGCCTTAATATGGTTAAGTGTACAAATCTGTAATTGTCACAGTGTGTGTGTGTGTGTGTGTGTGTCATTTGCAACTCCAGATTAAGTGTTGAATGTTAAAGCTGGAATGTTAAACTTTTCTTTGTCGCTGATGCTTTAATAGTTCTCTCTCTCTCTCTCTCTCTCTCTCTCACACACACACACACACACTATTAAAAGCCTGAAATTCCAAATATCTGTCGTTTTTGTTGTATACACAGAAGACTAATCTTATTCAGCAATATGAGTCAAACACTGCCCCCTACTGGCTAGACCCTGAACACACACACAAGGCACAAAAAAAATCTATCCTAGTTAAATATCACACCATACTTCAAAATATTAAATTTAAACCCTGATGTCTCACCTTATGATGATTACCCCCCTGGTGGGTTTTCTGTGTGTTGTTTGAGGAACTTTTGTAGCTTGGGTGATAATGGTCCAATTTAAACTGCAGAAATGTTTTATTAAGGCTTATTTATTTATTTATTTATTTATTTATGTATGTAGTGCTAGTGCCAATCCTAAGCCTTGATAAAAATTCAGATAGCTTGTGTCAGGAACGCCATTAGGTATAAACCCCGTGTTACATTAGATATATGCTGATCTGGTGAACCAGTGTAAAAAAAAAAAAATAAAAAAAAAAAAAAATATATATATATATATATATATAATTTATATAAAAGTTTTAAAAAGTCATTTTGTTTATTTGGTTGGTTGAACACAAAAGGGGGCAATTACTTTTTCACACAGTCATGGTTCATGTTTGATATTTTTCTTGTTTTTAAATGAACTGAATTAAAAATAAAAACTATATGTAAAATTTATTTATTGAGGCTGTCCTTGTCTTGTATGAACTATTTATTTAAAGAAATCAAAGGGAGGTGTGGGCGGGGGGGTGGGGGGGGTGATTACTTTTCACTTTGATCTTTGACTTGATTGTTTCCTGGCAATAAACTGTACATTTATAGTTTAGCATGGGTCTTATTTATGATGTTATGCTCTAGTGTCAGAAATAATCAGTTTATTTGTTTGTTTATTTATTTGTTAAAACAACATGAGCTCGTATGTAGCCCCGCCCCTAAATCTGTGCTTATACAGAAATACTAAGATGTAAATAATAAGAATTTGTATCGTGCTACATAAATTAACCCAATTTACACACTTTACACATAAAGCTAGTGTGTAAAGCATAAATGTGTCAATAAATGCACACGCACACACACACACGCACACACACACACACACACACACACACACACACACAGGTTCCTAGTAAGCAGCAGCTTGTCTGTAGAGAGAGAGTGCTGTAACGCAGCTCAGTTCCTTTATCACCTCCTCCACACATTACAATCCACACCATATGCTCTGTGATCTCCTCACTGCACGCGTATGTGTGTGTTTGTGTGTGTGTGTGCATGTGTGTGTTTATTTAACACGCTTTTCGAGTGCTTCTTCCTGGGCAAAGGTCTGTGCAGTCCATCTTCATCACACCGTGCGGTTTTAACGCCCATCCAACGCAGCCTCGTTTCTCCTTATCCCTGCCTGCCCGCCCGCCTGCCCGCCTGCCCGTATCCTAGCAACATGCATCTGAGCCCGAAGAGCAGCTGGTGCAGAGGGAGACGTCAGGTGTGATGTGATCGATTTATGAGTGTGCGTCCAGAGCCTGTACTAGCACGGGATGCTGTAGGATCACACACAGACACACACACACACACTCTAGCTGGTGTTAGTGATCTTTGCTCAGTGTAGACAACAGAAAAGAACACACACAAAGGTTTGTGTTCTAATCTGCGTGCCTGGCCTGTGAGGAGCGGCGGTTATCTGCCATTATTCATCCATCCAGCTATCAGTTATACTGTTTATCATGTGTAGGATACACCCTGGACAGGGTGCCAACCTATCACAGGGCACACACACACACACACACACATACACACACATTTTAAAAATCGTTTCCTGAGTTCCAAAAACACAGCTTTTTTAAAATAAAAACAAAGCTACGGAGTTACATATTTTCAGAAAAAGTTTCTTTGCTCCAAAAAAAGTTAAAACAAAACAAACCTCCTGAGTTCCAGACAAAGCTCTAGAGCGCCTCCACACAAGAAAAAAAAAAAAAACACAAGAGGGAGATCACTAAAATAAAGCTTATTTAATTAGAAATAATAATCACAGCTGATTAGACATAAAACTCAAATAATTCAAGATGTAATCTCACTGTGTGTGTGTGTGTGTGTGTGTGTGTGTGTGTGTGTGTGTGTAAAAGCAGCAGACAGGTGTTGGTCATGCCTATGGAACACATGGTAGCGCTTTTAACATTGACCCGGACACACGCCGTTATCACCAGACCAGCTGTGCTTTACACACACACACACACACACACACACACACACCTGCTCTCAGTCCACTGGTGCCGCTAAGTCTGTACACTCAGCCAAATGACTTCCAGAGACATGCTGTTTAATGAAAACCAAACGCATACAGTGGCTAATGAAACTGCTGGACTGCAGGGGATGACACACACACACACACACACACATTATGACATCATCGTCTCTACTGGTACTTTCTGCTTTAGAGGAATTTTTCTGGAACTTTTTGGAATTTGAAATCTGTAATTTTAAACACATACAAACACACACACACATACACTGTGTGTATATGTGTTTAAAAAGGCATGTGTGTGTGTGTGTGTGTATAAGAAGGCGTGCCAGGCAGAGTAGGAAATCTGTCTCCATCCGCCATGTGGTTTTTACAGCGCCAGCTGACTTCGAGCATGCTACTGATAATCAGCACGTGTGTGTGTGTGTGTGTGTGTTTGTGTGTGTGATCCAGCTAAACTGTGTGGTTTTCTTTTTTTTTTTTTTTTACTGCATGCTTGTTTTTTCAAGACATTCTCCACAAGGATGTGATACTGCTTTCCCTGTGTGTGTGTGTGTGTTTGTGTGTGACAATGATAAAAAGTACCTAAAGAGGGAAATGGTCACACTGGGAGTGTGTTTGTGAAGATTGTGTTCAGTTGTGAGGAAAACACACACACACACACACACACACACACACACACACATCTGGAGTCAGGCTGAGAGTAAAGCACTTCCACTCTTTCTCTCTCTCTCTCTATTGTTTCAACTCTCTCTCTCTTCTTCACTTTCTCTCTTCTTTCTTTTTATTACTTTGTATCTCTCTCTCTTTTCTTTATTTGTTTTATCCATTTCTTTCTCTATTTTTTCCTCTAATTCTTTTCTTTGTCTATTTTTAGTCTCTTTATTTTTCCCATCTGTCTTTTCTTCCCTATCTGTAGTTTTATTCTTTTTTTTTGTTTACTTTTTATTGTTTCATTTGTTACTTTCTCTTTCTTTTTACGTTCTTCTCTCCTGTTTCGTCTCTCCCTCTTTACATCCTTTCTTATTGCTTCATCCCTATTTTCTTCCCTTACTATTATTTTATCTCTCTCTTTCTCCGTTTTCCTTTTCTTAATTTAATAAAGTTTTATCCTTTCTTATTTTCTCTTTTATCTTTTAATTGTTTCACTTTATTTTTTTCTTCCTTCTTTACTGTCTCATCTCTTTCTTTCTCTTCCTTCCCTAATTGCTTCATCTTCTTCTTTCTCCATACTCTTTCACTTTCATCCCTCTTTCTCTTTTCACCCTTCTTAATTTTTTAATCTTTCTCACTTTTTCTTTTTATTCTTTCATTAGATACTTTCTCGCTCTTTTCACATTCTTCACTACTGTTTTATCTCTCGCTCTGTCTTATTGTTTCATGTCTCTTTCCTTCCTTTATTTTTCTCTCTCTCTTTCTGTCTTTTTTTATTTGTCCATTTTTCTTCCTTTTCTTTAGTTTGATCCTTTTTGTCATCTCTCTTAACTTTTATTTGTTACATTTGTTACTTTCGCTCTTTTTTCCTTACTTCTTTACTGACTCATCTCTTTTATTGCTGTTTATGTCTTTTCTTATTGCTTCATCTGTTTTATTATTCACTCCTGTTTTATCTCTCACTTCTTTTTCCTCTTTCTTTTTTCTCCCTTTTCTATAGTTTTATCTCTCTTTTTACTTCATCTCTGTCTTTCTTTTTATCTTTTTATCTCCATATTATATGATCTGTTTTTATATCTTTTATTCTCACTGTCACTTTTCTCTATTGTTTAGTCTCTAGTTCTTGATTTCTCTCTCTCTCTCTCTCCCTCTAACACACACACACACACACACACACACACACACACACACCTGGCAGCAGTCAGTGCGAGGCAGTCCGTTTCTCTCTGTGCAATTTAAAGCCCACTTAGAGAATCACATAAACTCAGAGCCTCGTATGTCCTCACAACCGCCTTCCAAAAACCTTTCCCTTCTTCCTATCCCTCCATTCTTTCTCTTCTTCTCCACCTCTCCGTCTCTGCTCCAGTGTAAATCCTCGCTTTGTTCTTCCTCTCCTCCTGTAAACTCGCCCAGAGCACGTGTTCGCTCGCTTAGCTCAATCGATCCACGATAACCTTTCCCACTTCCCTCTCAATCGATATTTTTTTGTGCTGTGATGTGTTTTGCACGTGTGTGTAGGTGTGTGTGTGTGTGTGTGTGTGTGGATCCTCATAGACCTTCCCAAGGCTTTTAATAGCAATACAGGGCAAAACCCTTCACCTTTACCAACACAGTGGGACATTCCTCTATTAAAACACACACACACACACACACACACACACACACTCAGATGCGCTATCCAGAGTGTCAGGGTAAATAGTGTTTAACGCAGAGAGCGCAACATTTCACTGTTTACCTTCTCGAGTGCAAACATGAGAGAACATCATGCACCTTCCTAACACACACACACACACACACACACACCCTGTGATATCCAAGAAATATATCTGCTGCCGTTTCCCACAACTTCAGTTTCTCTAAAACCTTGATAAACAGATCTTATTAATTAATTAATTAAGCAAACAACCATAACAATGCAATGACATCACACTCGTTATGATTGTTAAGC
This sequence comes from Clarias gariepinus, assembly GCF_024256425.1. Taxonomy (NCBI): domain Eukaryota; kingdom Metazoa; phylum Chordata; class Actinopteri; order Siluriformes; family Clariidae; genus Clarias; species Clarias gariepinus. The sequence continues at coordinate 37,392,872 of NC_071106.1, forward strand.
CACGCCCTCTTCCCTTCCTTCCAATCTCACATGATTAATGCACACATATGAGCTGGAGACAGCTGACTGGGAACACTGGGAGTGTCTTAGAGAGCAAAGGGAGGGGCTGAACGAAAACACACACACACACACACACACACACAGAGGTTGGATTTTCTGTCTATTTGTGTGTGTGTGTGTGTGTGTGTGTGTGTGTGTGTGTGGATACCTGTGCGCATGTCTGTGGTTTTGTATGCTTTTCTGTACTAGTGTTTCTCTTGTGTGTGTGTGTGTGTGTGTGTGTGTGTGAGAGAGAGAGAGAGAGAGTGAGCACCTGGACTGTAAGACAAAGGCAGCATATGGCCGAAGGAGCAAAGCTTGTAAATTAACCATAAAGGGGGAGATTAGATAATGAACGTGCGCTCTGGGCACCCTGGAAGCCCCGGGTTGGACCGCAGCACTATGCTCCGCCCCTGGTGCGAGATGAGGAACAACCGATCCTGCACTCTTTATTCATATTTAATTAAAAACATGAATTAAAATCATCAATGAAAATTAATGTCCTTCAGCATGGGGGTAGGCTGCCCTCGATCGGGGATTTAACAGCCCTAACTCAACCTAACCCTGCTCCAACACCCCCCACCCCCGCCCCCCCGCTTTATAGGAACCATGAATTGGTCCGTCTCAAATCAGCCAGCTGCTACTGGGCATGTGGAGAGCTGCGTCTCTATAACCGGGCAATGGGATTACAGTACCCCTCCTTTTTTCACCCCCCACACACACACACATGCCTCTCCCTCCCTCTCAAAACCACTTGTTGAAAGTGTGACTATCTGATCACCATCACTGTTCCAAATAAAGAAAAATATCTTATTTATTAAACATTACAGTGAATGTGATTAAAACTTCAGCAGGGATTTATAACAATTCATTTACACCGGTATTACTTTTGTAAAAGGCAAAATTTCGTATTGCAAAACGCATTGTCCTATATGAACTAATTACGTAAAATAAAATGTAGTACAATATGAAATAAATAGACGTTAAACCTCAAAACCTTAATTTAGGATTCCTCTTGAAACCGGCTTTACTAAATCTTGCACAAAAAGCAAGAAACCCCCCAAAAATTCATGAAATTTGTGACCTCGCCTTGCTTCGCTTTCCACTAACACAAACGAGATTTGAACATCTTCCGTACGCGCAATGCGTCCGTTTCAGCTCGGTTCATTCGCTCGTATGCTGAAAATACTTCGTATGTCAAAATTTCTTCAGGCTGAAGATGCTTTTCTGCTCAGCACGTTTGTAAAGCGTGGTTAAGTTACTGTAGCCTTCCTCTCAAAAGAAATGCACTAATATCGCTAATAATAAATGTTTAAAAAGGCTGGCATGATAACAAGACAAGCTTCAATTAAAAATAACATCAAAACGCATCAACGTATGCTGTTCCACCACCACCGTGTAGAATTCCAACAGCCGCTATCTTACACAAAATGGCTTCCGTAACTCAATCAGTGATCAGCGTGAAGTGTTTTGGAAACCTCAGCCTCTCAGGGAGACCCGCTCTAAAGGCTCGTCTCGTATATCTGTCCTTAAAGGGTTCTCCTCGAGCCAGAAAGACCTATCAGGTGTGCTCCGTTAACCAAGCATTAACTAGCACGGGTTCATTGTGAGTGTGTATGAGTGTGTGTGTGTGTGTGTGTGTGCTAATCCTATATAGATCAGTAGTAAACTCCTGCCTCGGCCTGAAACAGTATCCTCTTTGTGTAACGTTAAATGGCCGTGTTGTGATACGGGAGCTACGTACAGTTCACTCAGGGGGTCGAATTCAGGCTGAGGGGCAGCGAAGCCTGAAAAAACAACATCTGATGTAAGCAGGGACTTCGGAAAAAAAAAAAAATACATTTAACGTTAAAAAAATAAATAAACATTGATGGCACATTGATATCTTGTAAAAAAAAAAAGAAAAAAAAAAGATGACAAATATAATATAAAATCCAGTGCTTTGTTAATAATTAAATGTATAATTAATAAAACTAGAAATAAACAGTTGGTCATCCGTGCAATAAAGTCTGCTAAGAGAAAGCTTCAGCTGTGGATAATGCGAATTTTACCATTAATATTACCATTAAACCACTCAGGTTTTTAAATGAAGGAAATGAACACAGCACTAACCTAATGTTTGTTTTTTTATCCTTTTAAAACATCAACAAAAGGATTCACATTGAGTTTAACCTCAGGTTATGATGTCACAACCTTTGTGACTTTTTGACCAATCACACTCGCTATGGAAATTATTAACAGGCAACAATGTAGTACCGTTGTATCATTCACAGCTACGGAAGGTTTTTAGACAGACATTACTAACCCTAATGTGTGTTACTAACCAATGCTAACTAGTGTCACTAATCACAAACAGACTAACTTAAACTAAAATACAAAAACTAGCTAGAATGCTGTGCATCAATTAATCCCGTGGTTCTCAAAGTGTGTGGCGCCCCACTAGTGGGGAATACAGGCATGACAGGTGGGGCGCAATGAACGGGAGGGAATTAGTGGAAAAAAATAGGAAAGTACCTATTCTAATTCATGCTTTTCTTTATTGACAATAAAGATCGCACACTCAAAACTAAACAATCACACGCAAAGAAATGGATCATTAATACAAGTTAATTAAAATAACATCAGAGAAAAAGTGGAACCATAGTGCAACAATAACGGTTTAACGTCGGCATGTTAATTGCAGAGGAACAATATATAAGGAAACATTCGATATTATATGTCATTTCATTTATTCCTATGTGTATGCTGATGTTTCTGTATTTTTGTTAAACATTAATATTTTATCAGGCAGTACTAGTCTGGCATTTCTAGTTTCCAGTGCGGTAACAAAGTTGCTTTTTGATCCTTCAGGCGCTGAACAGAAGGGAAGATCAATATCGTTCTACGCTTTTTGTTGGTGTGCGGCTTTTTGCGATGATCCCTAAATCCTTCGTTGCGCCGTAGAGAATAATGGTGTTTATGCTTTTAAACATGTATAATTTAAGGCGGATGGAGCTTAAAGACAATGTAGAGAGGAAATATATGTGAGTATCTTATTTGCGGGTTTATACGCAGCTATTGAAAATCGGAGATGCGAATATTAAACTAACTTTACCGCGGACACAAACCAGGTCAGTAGCGTACTGTATGTAGTGAGCATAATAACATCAATGGATACATTTGTTACATGGACCACAAAAAAGCAGGTGATTCAGCACTATCAGCCTAATCAACCAGAAAGCCAGCCGAAGGAAAACATGATGAAGCCTACTGTATGTTACGCTTGGATTTATGGTGGGGATGGTGGGGCAGAGGAGAGACCTGTGAGTGTTTTGTGTCTTAAACCGCTGGCAGCAGACAGCATGAGACCCAACAAAGTAGGAAGACACTTAGAGACAACACACCCCAGTCACGGTAATAAGCCACTCGACTTCTTTGGAAGTAAGCTTTAGATAAGTGACCAAGTAAGCCTGTTATAACAATTGCACGTGTATTTTATCTGTTTTGAACTTGGTGTTATTTGATCTTATTGGTTTAGAAATTGATATTTCAATAAATAGTAAACTTGGCTGATTTCATTATAATTTTTTTGACAAGTGGGGCTTGAAAATTCGCCCCCTTAAGTGGGGAATGACAGAAAATATTTGAGAACCACTGCATTAATCCAACATGACATCAGCAGACAGAAAATGTTGCTAGCAACAGTTTTATCTCTGTGTTGTTGTTTTTTTTTTTGGAAAAAAAAAAAACTTTTTTTTGTTGTATTTATATGACCTGGTATGCATAGAGTAAGTTTACCTGATACTGTATATGTATATATATCTATGCACAGTGAGGTCAATAAGTATTTGATCACTTGCTTATCAGCCAGATTTCTGACCCTCAAAAACCTGTTATTTTGCTTTTAAATAGTCCAGCTACACTCTGCTCATGATTCTAAATTAGTAGCACCTGTTTGAGGTCGTTAGCCGTCATAAAGACACGTGGGCACCCCACAATCAGCCAAAGTCTAAGTAGATACATGGGGTATTAATGATGCTAAGAATGGTAAAGAATCAGCCCAGAACTACACGGGAGGAGCTGGTCAATGCCGTGAAGAGAGCTGGGACCATCGTTTCCAAGGCTACTATCAGTAATACACTAAGACGTCATGGTTTAAAATCTTGCATCGCACGGAAGGTTCCCCTGCTTAAGTCAGCCCATGTCCAGGCCCGTCTGAAGTTTGCCAGGGACCATCTGGATGATCCAGAGGAGTCATGAGAGAAAGTCCTGTGGTCAGACGAGACCAAAGTAGAACGTTTTGGTCTTAACTCCATTCGCCGTGTTTGGAGGAAGAAGGATGATGAGTATCTTCCCAATAATACCATACCTACAGTGAAGCATGGGGCTGGAAGCATCATGCTCTGGGGGTGCTTTCCTGCACAGGGGACAGGACGACTGCACTGTATTAAGGAGAGGATGAACGGGGCCATGTATTGTGACCTATTGGGCAAAAACCTCCTTCCCTTAATCAGAGCATTAAAGATGGGTCGTGGCTGGGTCTTCCAACATGACAATGACCCAAAGCACACAGCCAGGAAAACCAAGGAGTGGCTCCGTAAGAAGCATATGGACTATTTAAAAGCAAAATAACTGGTCTTTGAGGGTCAGAAATCTGGCTGATAAGCAAGTGATCAAATACTTATTTGACACAAATCAACTGTAAAAAAAATCGTACAATGTGATTTCCGTGAACTTGCAAAATCACAAGGTGATCAAATACTTATTGACCTCACTATATATATATATAACTGGGTGCAAAGGTCAACATGTTTTAATTAGTAGGCTGTTAAACATACAGTCTTGAAATACTCTCAATTATTGTGTTGTTTATTTTCAGAATGAATCTACAGTATAAGTATTTTTTTTAAATACAATTTAATTGCCCTTGTTTTGAGCTTGATGTTGGTTAGAAAAGTTTTTCTTGTGGGGACCATCCAACTGCCCGAACAATGATAAAAATGCCCGATAGTCATGGGACATTTTGATGGTCCTTATGAGAAATATTTAAATCTTTTATAAAAGGAAAAAAAAACTCTTTTCAGCTACTGAAATTGAGGATTGATTTAGATTTAGACGTAGTGCAGCATTAAAGAGGTGCATTAATGACTTGGTGTAAGGTCCTCATAATGTTAGCAGGAAAATGTGATAATGCTAAGTGTGTGTGTGTGTGTGTGCGTGCTCTACTGTATGTGTGTCTATTTGTTTGCACACCTCTCCATCACTCAGCTGGCAAACAATCAATCCAGAGCCCTCAACACAACAAGCTTTACAAGTCTGTGAAGACAGTTAATCCCTAAAGACTGGATCCTATTACACACACACACATACACAAGATCAGGCAGCATTCTTTCTATCGCATTACAAACCCATCTCCTTTTACACCAAACACCTTTCTATTTTTGTCCCGAACACACGCGTGTGTGTGATGTCTGAGAGGTGTTTACATTAGAGGCGTATTCTCTATAAAAAGAACAGCATACAGAGATATGTTATGTTATGTGTGTGTGTGTGTGTGTGTGTGTGTACTGGTCTGAAATTAGAATTATAATACAGCTGTAGCTGAGGCAGAAGACATTCCAACACACACATACACAGAGTTTATTTACAGTTCTGAGTCAGTGTGTCCTCTTCACACCCGCTCTCGGAGTTAATTACTGCCACTCATGTGACCGAGCAAGAATAAATAGTGGTGTTTTTTTTTCTCCATTAAAAGCCCCAAGTTGCAATTAACAGGTCGTGACGGTTCGGGGGACGGGTCAGCCGTGGCACGAACGCTAACAGCCTCGAGTCAGAACAGCACCAAGAAAGAAATTACTATGTGGCTGTTAAACGATAAAACCATGAAAGATAAACACTGGAGCTGTTTGCTTTCAATTCATTCAAATCTACAGTAGAAGAATAATAGACATCCTATCAATTAAAAATCCCTCAACCTCTAGTCGAAAGGTTTCACTTCTTCTTCCTATCAAAAGCTCAGAAATAAACTTAATATTAAACCTTTTTTAATTAGTTCCGAGCTTGAATGACAGTAAATTATTGGCAACATTTTTTCTTATGTTTAGAATTTATTTCTAAAATTAAAAGTAAACATTAATGTCTAGAAATAGGTAAAATAATCTTTTTGTTTAAGGTAAAAAAGGAAATATTACATGACTAACTACTGAATATTTAAGATATTTACATTAATTAGGATATTGGAACTTTATTCTAAATGTAAACACTAATAAATACAATATATTATTACATCAATATACTGATCTGGAGTTTTAGATCTTGATATCGAAATTATTTATAGTAAATATACTGTCGCCGTCGCTTGCTCATCAGGGACAATCATATCATTTTGATTTATACACATTCACATTTCACACAAACTTAATTCTTTTGATTGTGTAAAGCTGCTTTGTGATGATATAAATCGTTAAAAGCGCAATACAAATAAAATTGAATTGAATTGTAAAGTAATTTAATAATAATTATATGCTAAATATTATGTATGCAACATATTCCCTATAGTTAATTGAAATATTCGCAAGTTTGTGCAGTTTTAAGTTGAGTTTTAAGCAAGCAGTTGCAAATGCACAAATGCCAAAATATTAGGGCAAAATTATTATTATAAATATTTGCACCTTTTTAGAGAAGTCTATGACTGCTGGGGGACTGCAACATCAGTAACACAAAGAAAACCTTCCTCAACATTCTCTAAAAGTATGTCAAACACATTTAGTTCGCTCAAGGCAGCCGCTGTTTGCCAAGCCTACAGTATGTGACTGAAAGAAGTGTTGTGATTGGTTTTTTATGGATGTGTAGCGTTTTGCTGTGTTAAAGTTACTAAAAGTGGGATTTGTAAAAGTTATCAATTTTATGCTTTATTATAGACAACCTTCTGTGCATATAAACTTGATTTATGCAACATTGTATACAATTAAGGTAAAATCGGTCATTCAGGTACAGTAGACCAGTGGATAGTTGGTTGGACAGGTAGGGAAAAGAGATGGATGGATGGATGGATGGACGTACAGACAGACACTTAGATGAACAAATAGACAAACATACAGACTGAATGCAAATAGATAGACAGAGTAGTAATGCTGGTACAGTACATATGTTCCCAACAGCTTAGTGCACACACACACACACACACACACACACAGAGCTGAGAAGTGTGTTCTGGCGGGCGTGGGTTGTGCTGGTTAGGATCCAGGAGTGAGGAGAGCAGGATAATCTGCTTTTATAGACTATAATCTATTTTACAGCACACGGGGAGAGCAGACGCTCGGCCAAAGCGATTAAAGCGCAATCCGCTCCACACAGCAACAAGAGCGGAGAACAGGAATGGGGGAGATGTATCTCTGTAGGTGTGTGTGTGTGTGTGTGTGTGTGTGTGTGTGTGTGTGTAGACCTGAAGCCTCACAGGCCATAATAGAGTGTCAGTGAAGCTAGTAATGAAATACACACTCCATCACTCTACACTATATAGAAAATCAACTGTGTGTATGTCATTTTGTGTGTATTTAAGAGAGAGAGAGAGGGAAGAAAAGAGACACCGCATTAAAGCCTGACACTTGACCCCGAGGTCACAGGGTTAAATCCATGAAGTCTGGAGTTCACCCTCAGAACCAGCTGTGCTTCCAGGTGTGAGGCTCAGTTTAAAACCTGCAGCTGCCCAGGTCTGCTCTCCCTCTCTCTCTCTCTCTCTATCTGCTCTATCTGTGTGTGTGTGAGATAGATAGATAGATAGATAGATAGATAGATAGATAGAGCAAGACAGGGAGAGACGTCTACTCAACGAGTCTTTTCAATCTTTTATACTGTATTAAAATCATACTTACATTCTTCTTTCCTTCTGTCTTATATTCCTTCCTCCCTTCTTCTTTGTTCTTTTCTTACTTTCTTCCTTCCTTCATGTCTCTCATCCCTCCTTCCGTTCTTCCATACCTTAACTTCCTCCTTTCTTCCATACTTCATATCTTCCTTCCTTCCTTCCTCTATTCCATGCGTGACTTCTTCCCACTTTTCCTTCTTTCCATACTTATAACTAAAATATATATATGCAAATTTACTTAAGTAGTGCTTTATATATATAATTATTATTATTTTGTTTTTTTACAAGGGTCCATGGCTTTTTACCAGGCTATAGAAAATACACACACACACACACACACACACACACTACACACACACTCTTTCCCTCCCTGCTGTTCCCAGGCCCACAGCCAAAACTCTGGAGCGTCACCGAGTCGGCAGCCTGGAGAGAGAGAATGACCACACACACACACACACACACACACACACACACACACACACACACACACACAAAGCTCTGACCTCATCTACCCAAGCTGTGTTCTACTACAATAAACACATCCTGTGCTGCTCTTCTTTACATATTCAGTCTTTTTATGGTTCTCTCGCTCCCTAAATGGGTTCAACTTGACCCGGGTTACAGTTATACAGTTCTATCTATAGGACACAGAACTCTGCTTTCGGACACCGAGGTATAACTCCACCCTGGAACCCAGTCTGTTGTTCAAACTGAAATATTTCTGATGTCTTTTACACAACAATATAGACACGTCCAGCCAGTTAGTCACACATGGGAAATTAGATTAACGTGACAACAGATTAGAGCATCGAGAGCTGATCTGTGGGAGTAGAGCGTACAGATGATGAGTTGACAGATGAAAACACTAATGCACCGCTGCAGCGCTCTCTTTAGGAAGAGATGAAACATAAAAAATTTGACATAAAAAATCATTTAAAATCAATTCTTTAAAAAATGTAAATCTGGAAGTCTTTTTAACATGCAGCTTTTTCACAAATGTTCCCATAAGCTGTACTTAGTCATGTGACCAGAGCGCATCATTATATTTTAATTCAAAACACAGCTGACAAAAGGAAGCTGAAAGGAAAAAGATGCAAGTGATCAATAACAGATTCTGCTCTGAAGTGGCACGGAACACTTTTTAATCAAAGTCAAGTTCACACAGGACAGTACTGTAGTTTGAAAGAGGGAGAATAGCACGTCAGTTTTACACATTTGCATGAATTAATCTCTGGTGATAATTCTGGTTTCATGCAAATACTGCAAGTCATGCATAATTTGAAATGTATTTAATGTGTGCTTTCCAGTCCTCAAAAAGCATTTTCCTGTGTCTTATGTTATGTACATGTGAAAATTTTAGACCATTAACAAATTTCACAAGATAAAACGAATACATATTTAGCCAAAAAAATTCAGCTTCCATTGCAGGTAAATCATCGAGATCACATTGTGACATAATATGTATAAACATTTATATAAAATACAATTTAAATATTAAAAAATACGATATATATGCATGATTTAAATTTAAATTTAAAATATATTTATACTAAAACAACACAATGTTTGTACCAACAATATTTTTGTGAAAAATTAATAAAAATGTTAGCTTTTTTACATTATATCAAATTTTTGGGGTGTTATTTTTTATTTGCACATTATTATTATTATTATTATTATTATTATTATTTGTCAAAATTACAACAAAATCTGACAAAATTATTAAGTTCAATTATGAAATATAGTTTTAGTAAAAAAAAAAAAAATTCTTAGAAAAAACATGGATAAATGGAACAATCCTAAATGGATGAACAATCCCCAAAGAGAGAGTCTTTAGCTTAATGGAGTACTAGTGCCACCTAGTGGCCATTCTTTGCAGCAAACAACAGAGAAATGTTCAAATTCAGCACCAAATGACCTAATTAGAAATTTTCCTTCATATTTAAACCATAAAGTCATAACAGAAAAACATCAGCTTTCGCAGTCCTTTTTAGCTTTTTATTCAATTCATGCAAAATTTAAAGTAAATTAAATAGAAATTTTAAAAGTAAGTAAAAGCAAATATAAATTATAGTTAATGCATTTGCATTACACATGTGGAGAAAGGAAGCCCAGATGTTTCAGCACATCAGAGTTGATGTGATATGACAAAAAAAAATCACACCATGATAATCCAGTTTTATGAAAAACGATAGGCACTTTTGCAAAAAATTGTAATTAATGAATTACCCATCAGATAGTCAATTTTTAACAATTCAAATGTACTCTTTTAGTGTTTATGTAAATGAGCGACTGATGAGCTCGGTCTTAAACAGAACAACAGAGCTGAGCAACAAGTTGGGGGAGGGGCTCTTCTTATATTATGTCACATTAGGGGAAACATCCTGCACCTGAGTCACAAAAAGTGGTATCAGAAAATTAAAGCCATGTACGGTTATAATAATAACAGTAGAAGGTAGAAGAAAAGTAGAAGGAAAGGACATACAATATTATAGTAAGAAGTATGGTTTATAAAGCTCATACATGTTTTGTTAATTTAAAAAATATTCCACCTACAAGCTCCCAAGCAAACATACAACTGAGCAACCTAACTAAAAAACACATTAGCTACCAAACACATTAAATTCCAATCACATTAGCTTAAAACACACCAGCCCCCAAACACATTAACTGGCCAAACACTTTAGCTACCAAACATTAGCTACCAAACACTTTAGCTACCAAACACTTTAGCTACCAAGCAATGTAGTAGAAACACATAAGCTACCAAACACTTTAGCTACCAAACATTAGCTACCAAACACTTTAGCTACCAAACACTTTAGCTACCAAGCAATGTAGTAGAATCACATTAGCTACCAAACATTAGCTACCAAACACTTTAGCCATCAAACACTTTAGCTACCAAACATTAGCTACCATACAGTTTAGCTACCAAACATTAGCTACCAAGCAATGTAGTAAAAACACATTAGCTACCAAACACATTAGCTACCAAACATTAGCTACCAAACACTTTAGCCATCAAACACTTTAGCTACCATACATTAGCTACCATACACTTTAGCTACCAAACATTAGCTACCAAACATTTTAGCCATCAAACACTTTAGCTACCAAACATTAGCTACCATACACTTTAGCTACCAAACATTAGCTACCAAACACATTAGCTACCAAACATTAGCTACCAAGCAATGTAGTAAAAACACATTAGCTACCAAACACATTAGCTACCAAACACATTAGCTACCAAACACATTAGCTACCAAGCAACATAACTGAAACAGATAAGTTTCCAAAAACATTAATTGGCAAAGATATTAGCAGACAATAGCTGCCAGGCATATTTACTACCAAACCCATTAGCTACCAAACAAATTAGCTGCAAAACATATTAGCTAATACGCACATTAGCTCAAAACACACAAGGGGGGGGGGGGGGATGTGTTATGTATCATGTATGACTGACTGATTTATTTTTAAATGAATTATAAATTGATATTTGCCTTGAGGAGGTAGAATATTGCCATTCCTCTATAATCCTACAGGTGGTGCTCTAACCTATTCACACATTGGCAGGCAGCATTGTGTCCTGTGTGGTAGGATCGAATTATTCGCTTAGAGTGTTCAGTGTTGGAAAAAAATCTGGAAAAAAGTAATATCGAATAATAGTTATAAAATTGTGATAAAAATCGAATCGGTACCAAGGGACCATGTTAATATCGTATCGTTAGAATAATCGTAATCAGCTGTCTAACACACTAACAACCAAGAGACCTAGCTAGGAAATAAACTAGCCACCAAACAGCACACTACCAAACAAACTACAGCTACCAAGCCAGCTAGTTAGCGAGCAAACTAGCTACAGAAAAAAACACTGAGTTAGCCACCAAGAAAATTAGCCACTAAACAAACCAGCTTTATAGTCAAGCTTTATATTTCTTCATTAAAAAAGTATTGAGTCGCTGAAACACTTTTTGACCAATCAGAGATGAGAGATTTCGCATCAATACTTAACAAGTCGTCATGGAAACCTGTGAACACAAACAGTGCTGCACTGGACATGGGTTTTAATGCACCAGATGTACAAACGCTACTATTAACACACACACACACACACACAGAGCAGCAGTCTGAATGGTATGCAGCATTAGGTCATGACCAGTGGTCAAGTCCAGATAAGAGAAAGAAACACACACACACACACACGAACAAGTCTCTTTTTCTTTCTTTTTCTTAAACACACACACACACACACACACACACACATTTTTTTGGCCTAGAACACCAAACAAGTACAGCTGGCTCAGCATTTGATTTACACACTGTATATTTCAAAACTGGTGGTGATGTGAGAGCAGTTGGAGGAAGAGGAGGTTCGAGCCTGAGAGAGAGAGAGAGAGAGAGAGAGAGAGAGAACTGACGAGCCGTTTAAATTGCTGCTGCCGCCACACTGCCGGGCTCTGCTGGAGGGCAGGGGGTTATGGGTAATGCAAGTGTGTGTATGTGTGTGTGGTGAGGTTGTGTCACACAGTGCAAATCAGAACCATGTGTGGCCCGCCTTGCTCATGCCACACACACACACACACACACACACTTTCATCTCACTCCTTCGCCTCTTATCCATTCATGTAGGAAAACAGCTGCTTATACTGTGAATCACTGCTGATATGAGGTGTGTGTTTATGTGTGTGTGTGTTTGTGTGAAAGAAAGAGAGAGAGAGAGAGAGAGAGAGAGAGAGAGTCCGTCTGTCTGGTGAAGGTGTCTGTTTCCTGCTGTGAAAGACAGCGGGATGAAGTGGAAGGCAGAGACAGGAAGCAGATCCGTTTGTTTTATAGATGCGCGCACACACACACACACACACACACACACTCAGCAGAGCAATTGTTTGTTGGTGAATCATCACTGTAGTACCGTTGTTTGTTATTAAGAGGACATCTCGTCTTCATTTAAAATAAATCCTAAGTAAATTGTCTAGCTTTAGCATCCTAGGACTGTGTTTGTGTATGGTGTGTGTGTGTGTGTATATGAGTGTGAGGGTTAGCAAAAATAAGAGCGCTAAGCTGTCCCACACTGCACATCATTAATTGCAGGATTCAATCCAACACATTTATAAAGTTTTACAAAACAGTGGATCAAAAGAACCTAATGTAAAGAACTAGCTACTGCGAACGGAAACAAGCTACTGTAGCTAAGCCTAGCTAATGTTTATTTTTCCTGAATCGCCACGCAAGCTAATACTGTTTATGAGCGTAGTAAGATGGAAATCTTACATAGGTAAAAACAAAAGATCTTGCATGTATTCATTTTCTTTTAATAACATTTTACATTTATTTATTCTGACTTCATCTACAGAGGAAACATTGCCTCGCTGACTAATCGCGGTTAAATGCTAAACGACTCACCATGTAGGAGGTAAGCGTGGACGATATAACCAAAGTTGCAAAATAATGTTGCAACAATTATAGACATTTTGAATGCAAATTTTTTTTTTATAAAGCAAAAATAAATGAAATCAAAATTTAAAAATAGATTTAAAAAATAAATAAGGAATTATAATAATTGTAAATATTTAAAATATAATTTATTATATTTAATTAAAATTACCCTGCACACTAAACTACAAATAGATTAATTCCTAAGTCTACGGTTCTCTAGACCAGCCATGCAGTGTTATTTATAATAACAAATAAATAAAAGTTTTTAATTTAAAATTTTGTAATTTGGTTTAAAATTCAAAATTTAAAATAAAATGTTATTAAATGTACATTTAAAATGTACGTTAAATTATCTGTGTGGTTCATTGTCATGAATGGATAAGTTTCCCCTCAATCATTAATAAAATTTTCTATCTATCTATCTATCTATCTACAAAACTAAAAAAAAAAAAAGCCATGAGACTTTAAAAACTGTGATTTTCTTGATTTATCTTCGTCCCGTATGTTGATTAAAGGTTCGGATGTGATGTAGTCTTGTTAAGTCTATGAAAGGCTGCTGTAGATCATTGGTAAGAACATCATAACACTTCAGGGAGGTGGTTTCTGCCTGAGGAATGACATCATCAGCTGTCTGAACACGTCTCCTCAGCTTTCCATCACAGGGTTCTCCATCATCACTCTGGACTACATGTTTCCTACACACAGACATGCTGGGTCCTTCAGAGGAAAAGTGGTAGGAGGAGGAGAAAAAGAAGGAGTGAAGTAATCAGCGCCGGGGCACGAGGGCTTCCCTCATAACCTTTCACCTTTCACCTCGACAGCACAGTGACGGGAAAACCATCTTCACTGTTTTTAGGGAATTTCCGCTCAAAATCTATCAGAGTTTTTTATTCTTTCAGTGCTCGCTATTTTTCCCTCACACGCACACAACACACTCCTGAAACACACACTGTCATGTACTCCCCCTGAAGGAATTTCCTCACAGCACTTCTCGCAGATTTTTTTCCTCAGGAAAACAAACAAGCTGTTCTCAGTTGGGTCGTGATTTTGACCTCAGGCTCATCATGCACTTCAAAGGAGGGAAAATAACAAGGATGGTTGTCCTCATCTACAGGCAATACAACCACACACGCACACACACACACACACACTGGTATGGAATGTGACACTGGATTCTCACAAAAACACTCCAAATCATTAAAGGAAGAAAGTGCTTATATAGATAGATTATGATATATATATACATATATATATATATATATTTTTTTTTTTCTTTTTTTTTTTCTTAATTTTTTATCATTTTGCAGTATTCCTTATAGGTGTTGCAAAGGCAATTTGGGAATGACAATTAGCCTATACTGCCTGTCTTTGGATTGTCGGAGGAAACCCAGCAAGCATAGGGAGAACATGCAAACTCCATGCACACAGACCCAAAGAGGGAATCAAACCCCAACACTGGAGGTGCAAGGCCACACTGCTAACCACTACGGCATTGTTCTTAATCATTATATATGATATTTGTAGGGTTAAACTGGCTGGTTTTGATTATTGGGCCTTACCCAATATGACACCTATGATTGACATGGATCCTAATATTTCACTAATAAGCAGAATAACAGCCCAATCAGAATAAAAACACATCATGTGACCCAATCATGCCCAATCAGAAGGAATTTTCAATAGGAATGATAGAGATGATGTAAACATTTGATAATCGGTAAAATTTCTGCACGTTTGCCCCACGTCGGGGTAACTTTGGATGAATTCATGAGTTTCTAGGAAGAAATTTTATCTTCCGTTCCAGATCGGTAAACTCCAAACAAACATCTCTCTCTCTCACCTGTCTTTACTTCAGACTTTCATCCAATGGCTCACTGGCTGGGGAAGGACCACTGATTGGCTTACACAAGAATTAATGCAATCGTAATGCAGAAGGCAGGATTTATCGTAAAAAACTTTTTTATTTGAAGCCTGACGTAACCTCAACCTCAAAACCTTAAAATTTTTCTTCTGTTACATTTCAATTAAAATTGATGGAGCGACATTTCGAATGAAATTGTCAATAAGAAGGATGTTTATAAAAAGGAATCCAAAACAGGGCAATGTTAACAGGTGAGCTCACAGGACGTAAAGAAAAAAACTGAAAATGTAAAAAATGGGTCGTCTTTTATAAAGACCAGAAATCTCAGCAATGATAAGTTGAGTGAGATATTTGATTTATTTAATTAAATAAGCAAATATTATAAGCCAATATAAATAAAATTCACTAGGAGTGATTAAGTAAAATAGAATAATATTTTGCATTCATTAAGTGACTTTTTTATTGCTGAATTTTACTGAAATGTTAGAGAATGTCAAGCTCCCTGATCATTATCAATTGTCCATAAATATACGGTTAAAACATAAAGTTTTATGAAGGCGGAATTCTGGACTGTCTTCTTCCAGCACTAAATGCAGTGACTGACTACAAACAGATATTATGGAAGTGTGTATGTATATATGTCTGTGTGTGTGAGTGTGTTTGAGAGTGAGCGTGAGTCTTGCAGCAGGCCTGTTCTTCATCATAGCTCAACAGCACATTTCCCATTCACACAGAGGGAGTCGGAGGCAGCACCTGGCCCGCGGGGAGCCGTGCAGAACAAACAGCCTGGAAATCATGAATGAATCAACTCACACTCACGCATGGGCTCGCTCACCGATGAGTCCTGAGAAAGAAATGGACGTTGACGGCACTGATTCGATTTATTAGGAGGAAACGACGTGTTTGTGTGTCTGTGTTCGTGTGTATGAGAACAGTGCGGTATCTTTGGGCTTTGTAGAGCAAGCGGTCGCACAGATGTGGAAAAAAAAGCGAGAGAAAAGGGAGTCAGTGACAAAAAATGTAATGAGTCAAGAAAAAGCCCAATGGACCATATTTTTAAAATGTAGTGCAGGATACAGTACGTGTGAGGAACAGACTTTCTGAGGAAAAAAGGACGAGTGTACCACACTTGTGTAAAACGGCACTGTTTAAAGGTAAAAGATAAAATTCAACTCAGGAATTTGAACCACTTCAGGTTTAATGTATACGATGAATGTTAACACAGAAACGCTCCACCTCTGAAACGTAGAAGCTCTTTAAATTAGCTACAACTCAGTGATAAATTATGATAAACGATATCACAATGTAATATACTGTGGTAACAGTTTAAAATACCAGTTAGGTAAAAAAATAAATAAATAAAAAGGTTTGATCGACCTCTAATTTATACATTGAAACACAGTGGTGGTAGCATATACAATGATATATTTATATATATCAAAAGCTGCTCTTGGTTATGTCTTAGAATGAACCACTAAATTGCTTTATAATTTAGGAAACCTAATTGAGCCCACCTGCCTACTAGTATTGTTATAAAATTATCCTGGTTAATAGCAAAGCTAATTTCAGAGCTAGAATATTGGAAAATGTTAAAGCCTTTGATCGAAAAAAACAAGGCACAGTAATATCATTAGCTTCATTCTTACTTTCATCTTGCTCTTTTAAATAATTTAAAGGGCACGTAACATCAGTTATGACATTCAGATGGGTGTCCAATGTGAGAAAAAAAACAACAACATTTCCACCTTTTTGTCCATTTTTTATATTGTTGTAATGGTCACCAATTAGATTACGCCTTATTGTGACTTCATATAAAAAAAAAACCTGCCCTTGTCTTGTTACTCAACTCTGCTGTTCCCTAGCAGGGTGTGGCTCTGCAGCAGCTTATTTACCGTACATAGACACAAAAAAAAGCATGTTTGGAGGAGAAGTGAAATATGTGATCTTTAAAATAAAGAGAATCAGATAAACATTAAAACAATATTTAAAACCTCAATACTTTAGGCCTGTGTAATAAAATATCGTAATACTTAAAGACCATCAGTAGGAAATCAGCAGATAAAGGGTGAACACAGAAGACCCTGTTCTGTATGTGTGTGTCCATTAAGCCACAGTCCACATGCAGACACGTCGCAGTTGCCTTTCCCCAAAACCCGTCTCCAGCTGAAAGAAGTCCAAATAAACAGAGCTCCCGATGCTAAGCTTTGCTTATTTACAGAAGGCACAAAGGCACATGATGCAATTACCTCTGACTCGCTGGAAGCACAAGTGTGTGTGTGTGTGTATGTGTGTAAACTTATGCCAAAGTTACAGTCATCAGGCACACAATCTGAAAACAAACTGTCAAAAGTGGCGTCAAACTTATAGCAATAGAAATAGAAATAGAAATTTCATAATGCACACCAAAGCATTGTTTTTATTTAACGCTAAATATTTATATAGTGTAAATCATGATCTTTAATTATTATATTAGTTTTGTGGCACCAATAATTTCCATTACAAAACAGCAAAGAAGTTGTGTAATAAATTCTGTATAAAATAAAAAAGTAAAATAATTAAAAACTACACATTAACTTTTAAATGAAACTCTGCTGTGTTCCCTACATGGCTTGTCGCGAACTGCACATGAGACTTTTTATGGCGTTCTTTGGACACTGGCTTTCTTCTCGTCACTCTTCCATAAAGGCCAGATCTGTGGAGTGTACGACTAATACTCATCCTGCGTACAGATTCTCCCACCTGAGTTCCCATGGGCCTCTCGGCTGCTTCCCTGATTAATGCTCTCCTTGCCCCGTCTGTCAGTTTAGGTGGACGTCCATGACTTGGTGGGTTTGCAGCTGTGTCATACTCTTTCCATTTTCAGATGATGGATTGAACAGTGCTCCATGAACAGCGAGATGTCCAAAGCTTGGGGTGGTATTTTATATCCTAACCCTGCTTCTCCACAATTTTATCCCTGGCCTGTCTGGTGTGTTCGTTGATGATCCTGCTTGTTCCCTAACAAACCTCTGAGGGCTTCACAGAACAGCTGTATTTACAGTATACCGAGATTAAATTCTACTAATTGGGTGACTTTTGAAGGCGATTGGCTCGACGGCACACTTTGTAGATTTTTATTTGTAAAACATTTTGAAAACAATGTATCATTTTCCTTCCACTTCACAATTATGTGTTACTTTGTGTCGGTTTTTCACATAAAATCTCAATAAAATACATTCGGTTGTATCGTGTGGTTGTGACATGACAAAATGTGTGTATGAATACTTTTCCAAGGCACTATGTGCTTCATTAGAATCGACTTTTTTTACATAATAGAGGTAAAATACTAAATTTATAAATTTAGTTGAGCAGCGTGGAAAAAACACTGTTTTCAGGCAACTAGACGCCTAGCATGAGCATGCTAACTACCGAGGCTAAAGTTTGAGGCACTCTATAGCTGTTAAGGACCAAATAAAATGTTTGTGACTCGATCTATCAAAAATATCAATATTTATCTCAGAAGTGTTGGGAAAATTGTCGTAAAAGCCTTTTAGAGTTTACTGTAGTTACAGATAAACGCCAAACTGGACGTAAGAGCGCTTTAGCAGAGAAGAAACTTCAACATGGCGCCAGAACGTGGCAACAGTTTTTGTGGAAATGTAGAAAAAAGCAATGAGAAAATATGGTTAAGACATTACATGACTTTTTTATAACCACCATTTGAGAAGCGATCGAATCGATTAAAACATGTCCGTTCGTATTGCTAGAACGTATCAGATTCTATCAAGCGTTCTGACACACTAGCTAGATGCCACCTGATTCTGGGCACCACATGCCCTCAGACGGCACGGAAACATGGCGCCCGTAACCTTCCTCTCGCCAGAGACGTGCCGGGCTCCTCGACGAACAGGCCTCGTAAAAGCTCTCGCACACAATAAACGTGCTTAAAAAAAACTAGCCGAGCCACAGCTGCTAATATATATAGGCACACACACACACACACATAAAAAAAAAAAAAAACAAGAAGCAAATTGGAAAAGAGCTAGAAAGAGAGAGAGAAAAAAAAGTCACAGCTGTTAAGGGGGGTAGGTAGGGGTAGGGGTAGGAGGAGAGGGGAAAAAGCTGGCAGGGGAAAAGGGCGAGAGGGGGGAAAAATGGGGGGAGGAAGAAAAACAGGTCCCACAGAGCTACCGTGCAGGCGCCAGTGAAGACAGCGCGGGAGGGAATGAAGCGAGGAAAAGGGAGAGAGGGAGGGAGGGAAGAAAGCTGCAGAAACTTTCAACAGATGCGTGAAGCCCTTGTCAGCATTCCTGCTAGGTAACGCAAGGTCAGGAGCTAGCAGGAAGACAATATGAGGACTATTTGGGCTCCCTCAGCGCCAGATGTGTTTTAATAAGACGACTGCCCTCGCAGCTAATAAGGTCAGCCTCTGGCTCCAGCGAGACGAGCAAACAAGTCGACTCTTGGCAGGAATTCAGCGCGGACTTGGCACGGGCTCCGACTCTGCTTCCTGCTCTGTGAAAAAAAGAAAAAAAAAAGCCAGAACTCGCTGCAGTCATTCCCCCTGCACCGGGCTTTTATTAGACACTTCCCTTTTACACACAGCAGCAAGAGACTGAAAGGGAAAAGGTGGAAAGGGACAAATAGATTTGGAGAATTGATGGGAGATGGAGATAGCTGACGGAGAAAGACAGGCAGGGACGCCAGATATGCGATTTCTTCCCTAATATCACGCTTCCCCCCTCCCTCCTGGATTTTAAACACATATGGACCACCCTGTCACTACTGCTCTTATCGCTCGGATGAAATACGCACCACTACTGTGCATGGAGCTGTGAATGTAGTACCTCAAAGCCCAGATAATGCCTCGACCTCTGGAGATTAAAATCAAATAAGTGGCCCAGGGGCCTGGTGTCTGGAATTTAAAATGTAAAAAAAAAAGAAAGAAAAGGAAATAACACAAGCAGAAGGACTTTCGGAGATCTGGCACACTTCAGCGGCGCTCTGTTTACGTTCAGGCGTGCCAATTGTTCGAGGAGGAGAATGTTCCTCGCTCTGAAACAATGTTCCCCATTAGGGCTTTTTAATCATGCAATAATCATCCAGGGACAAATCTAAATATTTGCTGGCTGAGTCAGAGCGAAATAATCTGCTGGGGATGATCCTGATCTTCTCTTCTCTCATCTCAGCACACACACATACACACACACACACACACACACCGTGTACACACAAACAGACATACGAGTGGGGAGAAACACTAAGGATTTGTTTACACATGTAAATTTAATTCCAAAGGCAGATTTAATTGCAAACAAGACAATGTTTTAGCAATTTATCATTTTCATCTGACTGTATAAATTAGCCCAGGAAGTCTGGGTCACATTTCAAATGCATCCATGTCTCTAAGATGCATCTCATTGCACTTTTGTGGCTTTTGTGTCCCCAAAACACTGTGTCATAACCTAAACTCCTTCTTGGTGTTTACTGGCGGTTGGCATCCACTACGCTGCATTACCGCCACCTTCTGATCCTGATCTCCATCATCTTTCTTTAAGATTAAATCCTCTTTTTTAGTCCCATCGCCCTCAAGAAACCCATCATTTCTTGTCCTTCTTCTTCTCCATTCTCTAAACTACCTTTCACAGAAAAACTGCCCAATACAACCAAAAACAAAAACCTCTTGATTCATGACATCATAACCAAAACCTCTCCTAGATGCATGGATGCATGGATGGATGGATGGATATACAGTTGAAACCAGATTTTTTTTTTTTCAGATAATTTTTTTTCTTTTCTTTACTGTCAAACATTAAATCAGATTAAACTTTTTCTGTTTTGGATCAATAAATAATAATTTTTTTTGCATGTTAAATTTCAGAATCAAGCAAGGGTGAATTCTATGGATTTTTTTTTCTTATATTACTTTCATCCATCAAAAATTTACATATACTTCCTTGGTATTAGGTAGAACTGCCCCCAAACTGTTTCACCTGGGCCGAACGTTTCAGGTATCTTTTCAAAAGCTTTCAACAATAGTTAGATGGAATTTTGTCCCACTTTTCTTCTCCTGACAGAACTGATGTAACTGGGTCAGGTTTGTAGGCCTTCTTGCTCGCACTCGTATTTTCAATGCCGCTAAAACTTTTCTACGGGATTGAGATCAGGGCTTTGTGATGTCACTCCAATACAATGACTTTGTTGTCCTTAAGTCACTTTGTAACTAATTTGGAGGTATTCTTGGGGTCATTGTCCACTTGGAAGACCCATTTGCGCCCAAGCTTTAACTTCCCAGCTGATGTCTTTAGATGTTGCTTCAATATATCCACATCATTTTCTTTTTCCCTTGATGTCAAAGAAAAAGGCTCTGTGTTTGTGATGTGCCTTTATATGCATCCACAGGCGTGCTACCAATTAACTAATGGAATCAATTAACCTACCAGAAGCTTCTCAAGCTCAGAATGGAATCATCTGGATTTTTCTATTTGTTTAAAGACACAATAAATGTTAATATTTATTGATCTAAAATAGAGTTTACTCTGATTTAACGTGTAACAGTAAAGAAAAAAAGTTTTTGTGGGAAGTCTATGTAAATATTTGGTTTCAACTGTATTAAAAGAGACATGAAGTTTTTTTGGTTTTTGACCAGAGGTACTACTACGATTGTATTTATTCCCAATTTACAATCATGGCAGGATCTTCAGTCAACATTTACATGCACATTCACACACTGCATGCAATTTGGGAACGCGAATTAGCCTAATCTGCATGTCTTTGGAGAAAACTAGGAAACCCAACAATCACGGGGAGAACATAGAAACTCCACACAGCACACAGTCCCCGAGGTGGGAATCGAGCCAAAACCCTGAAGGTGCAAGGCCACAGTACATAACCACTACACCACCGTGCCGCCTCCTAATACATCTTCATGCCCAAAACCACTCCTAATTAATGACATCTTCTTTCTCTTATATCTTCATCAAAACCGCTCCAAAACCATTACATCATACCCCAAACCCCCCCTGATCCATTGCATTATAACCAAAACCACTCCTAGTCAATGGTATCTTAATCAAAACCCCTCCTAATTCATTACAGTATACCCCAAACCCTTCCTGATCCATGACATCATGACCAAAACCAAGCACAAATTCAACAATCAACAACATTCTGTCATTAACACCATACACCAAATTCTTCTTAATGCATTAACTCATAAACCTCACCCCCCTTTTTCTTTTTACACTTTCAGCTTTTGGCTGTAACCTGACCCTAATCTAGGGCGATGTACCTTTACCTCATTATACTCTGAACAGCTAAAGGGTTGGGCCCCAGGCCAAAGGGCCCACAGTGGCAGCTCTTCTAATCCACCATAACTAAAAGAGATTTCAGTGCACCATCATAGTGCATGTGCTCCATGGATGACCAAACTGGTGTCTTTACAAACAGAGAGACTTTCCGATTTCCTCTCACTCTCTCTCCCGCATGCCATCATAGTGCAGCGCCACTTCATGGTACATTAACCGTGAGCTCACACCACACACGCGCTGTGTGTTACTCCTGCTGCCCCACACACACCACACCTGAGCGCACAGCGAGTGTATCGGGGACTCAGTCACGAGATCCAGTCGTCTTAAACAGATGCCTTGAATCTCATGATAAATGCTATAAGAATCTGAAGGTGTTTATTGTGCTTCGATGTGATCAGCTAACTTTAGCTTTACACTCTGATTGTAAGAGTTCTATTCTGCATGCTAGATGTAGAGCAAGATCAAGTTTCCTGATTAGATAAATCATTACATCATAGCTTACACTATGAAATGACTGCTTCCTCTTCACCTCCTCTTCGTATTCGCTGTTTCTGTTCAGAGAGAAGAGATTAAACGTCCATCTTCCATGTGCTAGTGAGATGGAGTCCAGTTCAGGAGGGTTCCTGGTACAGCGTCATACTTTATCCATCTGAGCTTTTAGGGAAATCCCTCGAAACATCTTAGCGGTAATGTCGCTCTCTAGTCTCCTAATTTTTACTCTTGTTAAAACAGAGCTCTCTAATCCACTGAGTGAGGTTTAACACTTCAAAATCATTTCAACTTCCTGGCTGATGATGAGTTGCTCACTCTTGGCTAGATTAACACAAGGAGATGCTGATTATTTCAATCGACATTGAAACTGTAGGTTCTGTAGGCAGAGTCAATGTGTTTGTGTGTCTCAAATCAGTATACTTTCTTTCTTTCTTTCTTTCCTTTTTACTTTGCTTTTGTTTACTCTTTTTTGTCGCTTTTTTCTTTATTTCTTTTTTTCTTTTCTTGGTATCTTTCTTCCTTTCTTTCCTTCTTTGATTGGTAGCTTTATTCAATTTTTTCCTTTCCTTCTTTTTTTAGTCACCAGTTTGATTACAGTAGGAGTAGTGTCTTTCTTTTTTCTTTTTAATTCGTAGATTCTTTCTCTTGTTCATTTTTTATTTATTTCTTAACCTATTTACTTACTTATTAACTTAGTTTTTATCTCTCTCTTTTTTCTTCTCTTTTCTTTCTTTCTTTCTTTCTTTTCTCGGCACATTCCTTTGATTCTTTCTTTCTTTCTTTCTTTACTTATTTGCTTAAATTTTTTCTTTTTAAAGTTATTATTTTTTGGTTGTACCTCTTTGTTAAAACTGCAAAATATATTTAGCATTTTAGCAAATATATATATTCTTTTTACAGTATATCAATAAATATTATATGATATATATAAATATATAAATTCTTTCTAATTAGTACAGCCTTTCTTTTGTTCTTTATATATTTCTTTACCTATTTCCTTCTTCTCTTTGTTTCTTATTTTGGAAGCTTTTTAAAATATATTTTCTTCACTTATTTTATGAACAAATTCAGTAAGTTCAGTTTCAGTACTTCCTTTCTGTCTGTCTTTCTTTGCATTTTCTTGCTGACAGGGTTAGTATTGTTGTACCAGCTCGTTACTCTTTCTACCTCAGTTAGTCCCTTCTATTTTACACTAGATACAGAAACCTGCAGCGTAGTGCGAAGCGTGCCGAGTGAGGATAAACAACCGCACGCCGTACCTACAGGTTCATCGGCACTGGATCCACGTCCGAGGTCCACCTCTGGTTTAAACCCGTCTGTCCTGTCTGGTGAAGTGCTTCTCCTGTTTCTGTCTGTTTGAGTTTTATTCATGTAGGAAACCCAGAATTATCTGAGACACATCTTCATAAATGTGGCTCCTGGAATCTTCCTCCATGAGGAAGGGAAACAGGCTTCATGCTCTGAGTAATGAATAACCTCGCCGAGTCTGACGAGTCCAGCTGGAATACGAGGACGTGAAAAAGAAGTTGAGAAATTCTAGTGGATGATAAAGAATGACAGAATAAAAAGTTTCATGGAAAAGAGAGATTGCAATAAAGTCAATCGCTATTTTAACTTACATTATTTCATTTTAAGTTGATCTAACCTCAGAAAATATTCGGACACTTTCAGTTGTGTCATTTATAATTTATATAATTAGATTATCTCTGGTCGACACCATATTGGCAGGAACCGACTCGCCCAAACTCCTGTTAATCCATAAATGGGCGAATGCATGGAATGAGTGGAGCCTGGTTGTTGGATGGAAAATGTCTTTGTTTACTTGTTTGTTTGTTTGTTTTCCAGTATTGCCAGTAGGGTGTGAATGAGCATGTGAGTGTGACCATGTGTGTGCCCTGTGATGGATTGGCACCCCATCCTGGGTGTACCCGCCTTGTGCCATAAATCCCCTGGGAACAGCTCCAGGCCTCCCATGACCCTGGATACTGGGTAAAGTTGTATAGAAGATGAGTGGGTGAGTGAATTTTAAAAGCACTAAAGCATTTAAACATGGGGATCTATACTGTAGGGATTGACTCACTTTTGGAGCCTAGTGGTCGTTTGAGGAACTGCACGGTTTGGCACGTCCACGTTGGACTCGTTTTTCAGAACCCGGCGGTTTCCCCTTACTCGCATCTCATTCACCAAGAGAAAACAAAAACAAAAACATGGTCACACTTGTTTCATTACATCATTCTTAGGGCAAAACATTTTTTTTTGCCGCACATATGGTGCTCTCAAAAAAAAGCCTTTGATGAAACGGAAACACACTGTGGTGAGGGTGAACTGTAACGTGTACAAATATAAAATACAGCTTGAGAAATCTGAGAACAGGAAGCAGGCTGATGGCGAGCGTTCCGCTGGCGAGGCGAGGCGAGGCAAGACGGGTGGCTCGGTTACGGCCGCTGGCTAAGCTTTTGGTTTGGTTCGCATTTTTCACGACTGTAATTCTGGCCAGTGTGGGCTCCAGGCTGGTCAGAGAGGTCTGCTTGAGCCATGAGCGGTTTCCACGGCCGCTGCCAGTCGTTTCAGCGGCGCTGTATGATTAGACGACCACAGTCCTTCAAAACCCATCAGTGCAGCATCGGCGTTTAAACCAGGACGCATCGTAAGTCTGATCGCAATTACAGAAACGCAAAGCCAAGAGTGACAACAGCGTTGAAGCAGCGCTGGAGCAGCACTTTTCTCCCTGACACTTTTTTCTTTTTTTTTGCTTTTATGGGTTCTGGCTCGGTTCAGCTGTATCGTTTGGGATCTCTTATATGAAATCTGACTGCGGACTTTTTTATGAATGAGGCAATTATTATCCTCTCCCCAAAGCACGATTGATACAACTGCTGGTCGATGTACGTCACTTGAAGAAGAATTAAAATCCAGATTCAGGCCATTCTACTCCTTTTCTCCCTCTGATTGCGTTCTACACTTAAACGCGTGTTACAAATTTTCTAAATATATCTATGGTCTTACAGTATATCCATACCTACAGTATACACTAGGGAGGCTAATAGTTAATCGATGTGCATCAGTGAGCCGTGGTGTATGAATGAGTGTAAGTGTGTGAGTCTAGCACAGACTGGCACCCTGTCCAGGGTGTACCCCGCCCCATGCCCAAAGACTCCGGGGATTCTCCGGGTTCCGGCGACCCTGAACAGGATAAGTGCTATAGCAATTACAAGAATGAATGACTAAATTAATAAATGATTGTTTACGACATTAAAAAATTTAAGTGTGTTTATCGTTATAATTGTCTTTCGGTGGACTTTCCTCTCTAAAACGTGAACAAGTAACTAAACAAAATCTAAATCCCTACCACCCTTTAGGACTATGTTTAAGTAATAAATATGTGTAGCTCTTTTTTTCTTTCAGCAAGCTCACAGGATATGAACCATGTCCGACGGGTCTGAAAGCGAGCAACCGCAACCTGCCCCGGGAGGAAACGGTGCACCTTCTGTTCCCCCTTCACCTCTTCATCACTCATAAATCAGCTCACTGCTTTGATAAGGCGCCTCGCTCCCCCTGGACCTCCCGCATGTCACTTCTTATTCTCTGACACCGGAAAAAAATGTCGGTGCCTTCACGCTGCTCCCTCGCTCCCTCCCTCCCTCCCTCGCTCCCTCCCTCCCTCGTCGCCGTCGCTCTCGTTCCATAACTACAGAAATAACATCAATCAGCTTTTGCTGCCGTATGGCCTTCTCTGAGCTCATCATCAACACACACTCGCTCAAAAGTGCTGCCTTTTTTACATCATCAACAACAAAAGCGCCAAATAGACAGGTGGATAGATAAGGAGAGAGAAAGAGGGAGGGACAGAGAGAGAGAGAGAGAAAGCAAGTCTTCTTATGTCTTTCTATGAAATTTGTTTTTCCAAAATAAATTCAGTCTTTCTGTTTTTTAAAAAAACAATTAAACAAAATAAAACCACGTCATGCCTAATTTCTGTCTGACTTTCTGTTCATTTTTTTTAAGCAATGCATTAATAAAATTTTTTAATAATAATAATAATAATTTTAACATTTCTGGATTTTTTAAGACAACCAATCATAACAAAACATAACAAAATGTATTTCTATATTAAGCTTGTCTTAATAAACAAAAAAATAATTAAACACGATATAATAATTATAATAATAATAACTTATGTCTGTTGTTATGTGATTCTTTATGATTTATGTAGCTTGGGTGTGTGTACATAAATAAAAAAAAAAAAATAATAATAAATAAATAAACATTTAAGTTTATGTATTGTCATTATTTCTGGCACAACAAAACCTTTTATTTCTAGGTCGTATCTGTCACTCTGTGGACTTTCTTTAGAAAAGTTATAATACAAACAAATCATATTAATTATTACATTTTTACAATTCTAGGATTAATTATTAAATTATTAAAATCTTAAAATTTCTGGATTTAAGAGATTTTCCGACTCCAATATTTTAATCTTTGATCTTTTTTCTCAGTGGCCTTTTTTTAAACAACAATAATAAAAAAATGTCTTTCATGCTGTGGGGGAATATATATGGTGTAGTGGTTATCACTGTTGCCTTGTACCTCCAGTGTCGGGTCTGTGGTGGTGTGTGTGGAGTTTACATGTCCCCCAGTGCTTGGTGGGTTTCCTCTGGGTACTCCGGTTTCCTCCCACAGTCCAAAGACATGCATAATAACTGAAGTCTCTAAATTGCCTATAGGGTGTAAGTGAGCGTGTGTGTGTACTTGTGCCTTTTGATGGAGTGGCACCTCATCCAGGGGGTACCCCACCTCATGTCACGAATCCCCTGGGACAGGCTTCAGGCCCACCCCAACCCTGTACAGAGTAAGTGCTACAGACGATGAGTGAGTGAGAGTGATTTTTTTTTTTCCTTAAATGTGTACAATATATTTGACTTCTAGTGGACGTTTACTTTTACATAAATAAATAAATAAATAATATTATGTTATATCTGTCTTTCTCTATGTAAACATTTAGCCACAAGAAGATGACCACCCACCTGATATTGAGTAGGTCCCCTTTTGCCACCATTACAGTGATGCACTGTGTGTTCCAACACCTTTTTATCACAACCAGCGTTATCCTTTTCCTCAATTTGTTCTCCACTAGCGCTTCTATTGGATCGGACTACACGGGCCAGCCTTCACTCCACATGTGCATCAGTGAGCCTTAGCCACTCTTTCTCCAGTTCTCTGGTTTTCCTCCCTTGGATCACTTTCGGTATGTCCTGACCACCGCAGACTTGGAACATCCCACAAGAGCTGCAGTTTTGGAGTCGCTCTGAGCCAGTCCTCTAGCCATCACAATCTGACCCTTGTCAAATCCTTATGCTTGCCCATTTTTCCTGCTTCCGACACATTAACTTCGGGGAAAAACGGTTCACTGTGTCCCGCCCATTTCCTATCCCACCCAATTGTAGCTACTGTGAGAAGGACCAGATAGTGATGGCTAGAGGACTGGGTCAGGGCATCTCCAAAACTGCAGGTCTTGTGGGATGTTCTTGTTCTGCAGTGGTCAGTTCATACCGAAAGGCATCCAACACAGTCAGAACACACAGTGCATCACTGTTCTGGTGCCAAAAGAGGGGACCTACAGCATTCAATATTAAGGAGGTGGACATAATGTTATAGCTGATCAGTCCACGGGATATCTGTATTTCTGCAAAAAAAAAAAAAAAATGTTGAAGTTGCTTTTCACAACTTTTTGACGCTTTTACACATAACTTAAATAAAACAGAAACACACTGTTGTGACTCAGAACTTTAATCGTTTTCAGCCACTTCTATTTAATCAACATGCTCCAGTTGGCTCATGATAAACACACACATACACACACACACTTTTACACTACACTATTCTACTTTAGCGTGGTGTAGTCACAGATTTGGGTTGTGTTAGTAACACTTCTGTAAAGCGTTTAAAAAAAGCAGTACTGTACTTCCACGCTGGATCTGTTCTGAATTACCACATCCCTCATCCTCCCTCTCTGGTGTTTAAAGGGGGATGTGGTGGTGGTACACAGAGACAAACTCAAGGCCAGGATCATCTGTCACTCAGCAGCTATCTGCTGAGTCACCAGGCCCCTTTCAGTCTCTCGCTCATACAGGAAGCGCTGCAGTGTGTCCTGTCTAGCTCATTTTCGCGATGGTTCGAAATATAAAAATCTGCCAATCGTTAACCCTTGCTTGTGGACCGAGTGTCTAGTAAACGCTCAGCACGGCAAAATGTCAAATCTGAACATCTGTAGCATGCTAGGACAATTGTCTGTAATTTTAAACATCACACGTGATGTAGCAAATTTTATTAATGCCTGAAAAGGTACGACATTGTCACTCAAAGACAGGGGGCGCTATCCAGCTAAACCAACACCTCCACACGTAGAAGATCCTTATGGCTCATCAGTGGCTAAATGATGCTAAGCAGCGGCTGGACATTTATGCTATAGGGAAATATTACGTAATATTTTACAATGCCAAAAACAATGATGTCATCATGATATCGGTGTCCAAACCGAACACCATAAACTCATTAATAAACTAACTCTTTAAGCGTGTCCATTATAGGCAACTCGTGAGTAAGAGCGCAGCCTAGCGTTAGCTTAAAAGTTTTTAAGATAAGATAAGTTGTCTTAGTTACTAGCGCTCCAAGTGTCAGGCAGCTTTCTGTGTTTCTAGATGAGTTTTTGAATCCTGGTGCTTTTTTTTCAAGCTAATAATAAATAATATTCTTGATTGCTAGTGAACCAGCTCTTGGAAACAGCATGGTGTCCTACAGTAGCATCTGCTAATTTCAGATAAAGATGTAACTTTGTGTTTTTATTTTAATAGATGACTTTATCATATACTTTATCAAATAATGAAATGGTATAGAATATGTTGTATAGTGTGATTTTCATTATTAACACTTACTACGGTATGTACTCACTACTAAGGTATGACATGGAGCCTTAAGAGAGCCAAAAGAAAAGTGTTCTTGTTCATTTTTATTGCATTTATGGTGCATGAAGGCGTAAAAGCGATTGCCATTTACAGAAGACTTCAAGCACAGTACTGTGATGAGACTCTTAGCAGCCGTAAAACATTTAAATAGTGCAAACGTTTTTAAAAAATGCCGTCCTGTGGGAGTTCCCGGGAGGCCAGCCATTCAGACGTGAAGCAGGCAGATCAACTAGGAGTTGAAATAAGGGAGATTTTACTCCCATACTGTAACAGCCATTTCAGCATAACGCTGCTTTGCGACAATGACAATTGCTAAAAGCGCTATACAAATAAAATTAAATAGAATAATCAAAAGTCCCGGTTTGACTTGAACAGGCCTTATACTAAAGTTTACAATTTTTCACAAGTTCTTCACAAGTTACAAAGTTCGGAAAATGGAGACTCCTTCCCTAATGTTAAATAAAAGTTTAAAAGTACCTATTTGTAAATTCTGCATTATGTTGTTGCTATGGAAACGATAATGTAACAAGAAGCATGACGCATTAATGCATATAAACCTGCGATTTTCTGGCAGCGCTACTCTCAGAACTGCTATTATAGAAAATTAATCAACACCTTCTGACCAATATATCTCCAATATAGAGATGTGTACTGTACATTAACATGACATGAGATGAAATGATATAAAACAGTTTTCCCAACATGCATTCTCTTTGTGTACATCTTTAAAAAAAAATAAATCATTATTTTCAATCATTTATCCTCCGACCAATCACAGGCTCGCTCTGCAGGAATTCGCACATGGCTGAAATAATCACAAAACTGTGTGCTATAGTTGTGTTAAATGTGGCAATATGTTCGCCTTCAAGCTCTTGATATCTCTCTCTCTCTCTCTCACACACACACACACACACACACACACACACACACACACACAAATACACTTCAAAAAGTATGGTTAAGAAATAAACTATAACAAATGATGAAAAAGAAAACTGACTCAGGGGGCGGGGCTACACATAAGCTAAAGTAATGATGTAACAAAGTAACTTCTAACCAATCATGTCTGATATGCAGATTTTAACTGGGTTGCAACGGGACCTGCATGCGATCTAGCGTGTCTTAACAAAATAGTTGTTGTCAGTCTAAATGTGTCTGACAAATAGAACAATGGTGAAATCCCAGCTATTTAAAGAATCTTGGCTCACATATGCATTTTTATGAGTATTCATAACCAAAGCACAATAGGTTAAGAATTTTTATTTATAATCCTGAATATGATTCTGGACCCGTGTGTTGAAACTCAGAAAAGGGAAGACAGCTGCTGCTCGGACCTGTACTGTACTGTATTTGCAAGCGAAGGGGGCTTTTTTGGAAGTGCCGCTAGTGAGGCGTCCGGATTCGCTGAACATTTTTCTGGCATTGCTTCTCACTCCTCCACCACCACCACCACTACCTCCTCCTCCTCCTCCTCCTCCTCCTCCGTGCTGGCGGCCAGCCCGGCTCTGAAGCGAACTTAAACAAACTCCTGTTGCAGCCATCTGCTGGGCCTGGGGAATAAATCAAACAGCCTCGGAGCCGCCAGCGATCGAGTTACCATGAGCAACGCCGCCCGCGCGCCTGCCTGGAGCCACCACTGGCCTCCACCGGCCAACATGTGGCCACACTAATCCTTCCCAGAGAGAGACAGAGAGAAGGAGGGGGTGAGAGAGAGAGAGGGAGAGAGGGAGAGAGAGAGAGAGCGACAGTACCGGGCTCCACTACTGGAACGCAATGTTTTGATACAAGCTGAAATGCCGTCTAAGCGTGCTCTGTATCTATAACAATGTGTGTGTGCGTGAGACACTACAGCATATTAATAACTGTCCGCTCTTTATTTTGTGTTTGAAGCAAAACAAACAAAAAAAAAATCACAAATTCTGTGTATCTCAAAACTTTCAGCTCAGGCTATACAGTGCCTTGCAAAAGTATTCATACCCTTAAACCTTTTCAGCATTTTGTCACGTTACACTCACAAACGTTAATGTACTTTATTTGGATTTGTGATAGACCAACACAAATCATTTTCTTTACAAATAAATATCAATACTTCGTAGAACCATCTTTTGTTGCAATTGCAGCTGCAAGCCTTTCGGGGTATGTCTCTAGCAGGTTTGCACATCTAGAGAGTAATATTTTTGCCTGTTCTTCTAAGCAAAATAACTCCGGATTGGATGGAAAGCATCTGTAAAGATCAATTTTCAAGTCTCACCCCAGGTTCTCAATTGGATTCAGGTCGAGACTTTGAACTTTGGACCATTCTAACACATGAATATGCTTTGATCTAAACCATTCCCTTGTAGCTCTGGCTGTTTGTTTACGGCCATTGTCCTGCTGGAAGGTGAACCTCCGTCCCAGTCTCAAGTCTTTTGCAGACTCTAGCAGGTTTTCTTCTAAGATTGTCCTGTCCCTGCTGAAGAAAAGCATCTCCAGAACATGATGCTACCACCACCATGCACGGTGTAAGTTTTGTTCTCTAGCAAACCTCTAATGTTCTCAAACAAACCTCTGAGTGCTTCACAGAAAGGCTGTATTTATACTGAGATTCAATTAAACACAGGTGGAATCTATTTACTAATTGGGTGACTTTTGAAGGTTCCACTGGATTTTAGTTAGGGGTGCCAGAGTAAAAGAGGCTGAATACAAATGCACAGATTTTTATTTGTCAAAAATTGTAAAAAGCATTCATCACTTTACAATTATGTGTTGGTCTATCATGTAAAATCACAATAAAATATTATAACTTTTGTGGTTGTAATGTGCCAAAATGTGGTAAAGTTCACGGGCTAAGGCGAAAAGAAAAAAAAAAATCACATTCAATATCAATCTTAACGACGAATAGGTCCATCATGTGCATCTGGAGCACGACTGCTTAATCGGGCTATAATCGTGTTTGCTTTGGAAGAGGCTGCTTTGACAAAAAAAGGACGTGCTAAAAGTTGCCTTGGGAGCACACACAAGCACCGTGTGAGAGCACACACTCGTGGTTACGCGGTTTCGGCTTTCATCCGCTCACTACCCGGCGCCTTTGCTTGTGCACGCGGTACTGTCAGCCTTACAGTATGTGTCATAGGAAAAAAATAAATAAAACACCCCACCGAGAGCTCTCTGTCTCTGCCTCTGGCTCGGTTCTTTCCTTAAAAATCACGTACAGAGACCTACTGTGGACCCTGACCAGCCATCAGTCATCTCACACACTCACACACACTCGCACAGTTCCACACACCATGGCAGCTGCATTCGAGTGTAGTCAGTGACCCGCAAAGACCAATTAAAACTACATGATCGCTTTATAGGCACTCGGACACAGAGGAGCTGTTGAGAGCCTGTACAGAACATGCCTGTGAGGGTTTGAGGACGGGAAAGCTAAAAGACTGGACATGAATGAATTATTCCATGAGCCTCCAGTGACGCTCGTATTTAATAGTGATTTCGGACATTTAGTAGATTTAAGGGCGAGATCCCTTCACCTCGGGGGGACCTTTTTCATTGTGCTACAGAGTGAAGGAGATACAAACTTCACTAAATTACTAATTACATTTACACATAGTGTGAGTGTCTGAGTGAACTGTATGCACATGCATCCATAGTATATATAAAAATTTTATAAAATTGCTAAAGGAACTCTAAGAGTGTGTGTTAAATTCTGTTGAGAACCGTTTATACATATGGAATCATGTCTGAAGTATAAACGAAACTCTAAATCTGTCTAAAAGATGCAACTATTTTATCAGAGTTTCTAATTATGCCTCAATTATGTGACATTTCAAGAGTTGCCATTTATGGAGGTTATGAGTTTGATGCCCACCTCGGGGTCTGTGTGCATGGAGGTAGCATGTTCTCCCTGTGGGGTTTGGTGGGTTTCCCCCGTGTACTTCGATTTCCTCCCACTGTCCTAAGACCTGTAAATTAGGCTAAGTGGCATTCCCAAAATGCCCACAGTGTGTGAATAAAAGTGTAAATGAGTGTTTGTGTGTGTGTGTGTGTGTGTGTGTGCCTTGAGATGGATTGGCACTCTCATATCAAGTCGCCTGGGAAACACTCCTGAGATAAACTGGTATATATATATATATATATATATATATATATATATATATATATTCATCTATATATAAGTTTTTCCCTTATTCTTTAAAAAAAAATCTCCATCTACATAAAAATCTACAAAAACATGCTTTTGTGATCACAGCAAATTGATATATATATATATATATATATATATATATATAGATCAATTATTTGATTAATTGGTAAGTTTGCTTAGGATTGTTAAAAAAGTCTGTAAAAAAATAGTAATATCGAATCAGGATATTTATAAAATCATGATACTCATAAAATCGCAATAAAAATCGGTTCAGCACCGAAGTATTGAGATAACAGCGTGTCCTCCTGGTATATTAACATTAAATATGACACATTACATTGTAGTGCTTTATTATAAGGAATGTATATAATTATAATGTAATGTAATTAAAATGTTTGAATATATATTATAATATAATGTTTAATTATAAAATTACATAAAACCCATAAATAGCTTTGGTAAAACTATGGAAAGATGGATTGTAAGGGGTGTAGCGTGTTTGACATTAGGTATTTTTTTTGTTCTTGTCCCTGATAACAAGTCAACTCCTACAGATCAGGAAGATACAGAATGTGTTTGATAAAACGCTAGGCTATCCCTTTAAACCATTAGCACGGTCTCATTATGTTTCCCTGGAACCTCGCGGAGTCGTGTCCGCGAGGAATGTCGCTGATGTCAACACGCTGCCCAATCTGTCGGAAACTATTTTAAAGCTCTGAAGCCTGCATGATCCCTGCTTTGGCATCGGTCCACACTACAAACACTCACCTGCGCGCTGCTCCCTGCGAAACTGGAGTTAGCCTTGATTCTAGCCGGTGTTGTTAATGTTAATAATGCTAATGCTAATACCTGGAAAGTCCCAAAAATACAGAGGAAATGTGTGTGTGTGTGTGTGTGTGTGTGTTTTTCGATTAAAATAAATATCCCACTGGTATCTGGGGGAACTTTAACACCTATCAGACAGATACAAGGTGCTACATTTGAATTGTTTGCTAACCAGTTTTTATCTTGATTTATTGTTTTTGTCAAAGAAAACAAATTATATATTTATTTTGTGTGATTGATCTAAATCTTCAGAACATGAGACATTTCTTGCATAGCTATAGCACTGTGCTTTGGCTTGGCTTAGCTTAGCAGCTCATATCTTCTGTACAAAAAACTCTTTTCTCTTCAAGGACAAACGCAACCATGCTAATCCTTATTGCCGCCTCGCTTACAGACACCATGCTAACCAAATTAACCCCTGCCTAGTGACCTTTTGCACACAACTTTGCTCTGATTTTGAACAATAAATCCTCTTGTAATTCCCCGGCTCAGCTTTTGACTCGTGTGAGCAGCGGTAAATAAAGGCCACACGTTACGAGGCGACTCGGGTCCATGCCGCCAGAAGAGACGGCCAGCTGCCCCAGCATGAGGCCAGGTGGCTGTGAGAGCGGAGCGGAGCGGCGCGGCGCGGAGGGGGTCGGGTAGAGACTCCGGTACGGCATGCGCTACCGTCAGCGAGCAGAAAGCTATCTGCTGTGCAAATGGTCCTGGCAAGCTGAGGGCGAAATTAGCACCTGGCCCGGGCTATTTTGGCCGAACTTTCCCCCTCGTTGCAGGAATGTCCATGGCGCCGAGCTCTCCACTCCATTAGAGCACAGTCTCCTAACGCACACTCATACGCAGGTCATAACGGCCACACAGACAGTATAGTCACACAAGCACTCATTTACAAATTGAAGGATTCCGTTTTGGAATAACTTGAATATTAAACTTTATTTTGGAGGAAAATTCTGAATAGAGTTTTTGTTTTTCAGACTTCCAGTAGTCTCCACAACAGCCTTCAACTACAGTACATACTGAGAGTGATGAGAGTTTTAACCGACTCTGAGCAGAGTGTTGCAGCGGCGCTTTAGTGTTCGATTCGTTTCAATGAGGCTCTAAACAAAGTGATGCAGCGGCGCTTTAGTCATTGATTCGTTTCAACTGACTCTGAGCAGAATGATGCAGCAGCTGTTAAGTCTGTCCGGCTCTCTCACCTCCTCATCTGTACTCATCTGATATTTAAACAGAACACACTCGTCATCTCTTACTAGTTACACTAACTAGCCAAACTAACTTACTAAACTCAGGCTCTGTCATTCAGCTCCACTGCAATGTTAAATGTGAAGAGATGTTTATTTAGTGTTTATAAAACCCTGTGTGTGTGTGTGTGTGTGTATTCTGTCTTTGCTCCCACAAGACTTTGAACCTCTGACACTCGTTAATCTTGTTTAATAATGACAAACAACATTAATGTAACTCATTATTATTATTATTATTATAAGATATATTATAATTCTATTATATTATTATTACACTTGCCTGTGCATAAATTATATTGCTACTTCTAATACTGCTACCACACACACACATACACACACACACACATAGTCAGGCTAGCTTTGGATGCGTATTCCATCCTGGGGGAAAAAACACACACCTGGACTATGCTTCCCTCTCATACACATTCAATTAATAGTACTTTCTGTGCAGCTGTGCCGTGGCCCAGCTGTGTCTGTCTCTGTGTGTGTGTGTGAGATCGAACTGCCATTTCTCTGACACACACACCTGGAGGTCATTATACACTATGACACTATTCCAAATGGCAGCACCTCTCTCCCACCTGTCACCCCACATCACACACACACACACACACAAGACTATCACTCTCTATTTCCGTCTGAATCAGGGATAAGCGATTAACCTTTCCACAGATTAACCTCTCAAGCCGTCCATGGTCTATACTTGCTTTTTCCGTGTTTAAACAACATTGTTTATAAACATTTTACAAGTCGGCTAGACGGACAGGGATGATTCGACTCTCACTGAAATTACACCACTCCAGTTTCCTAGGATGACTCTCACTCACTATACTGTATACGGGGTCGTGGGGGCCTCAAGCCTATACCAGGAGACTTAGGGATACGGGGTCGCGGGGGGCCTCGAGCCTATCCCAGGAGACTTAGGGAGCAATTTGGAACGCCAACTAGCCTAATCTGCATGTCCTTGGACTGTGGGAGGAAACCTACAGGAGTACCCGGAGGAAACCCACCAAGGGCAGACAGACCCTAAGGCGGGAATTAAACCCAAACCCATGAGGTGCGAAGTGCTAACCACAGTGCTAACCACTACGCCACCGCGCTGCCTCTATGATGATACAAAAAGGAACAAGAGAGAGATCATGCCCCCCTCGCACCCAGACATTTATTCCAGTAATGTCTTGAATTCTGTCTTTCTATCCCTATTTTTTTTTTCGTCCATCTATCATCCATCATAACCTGCATGTACAGTATGAACAGCATGCTCCTCTGTGGTCCTGGAGCTCAGTGGGCGATCTGGCTGGCAGTCACTGAGGTCAGTAGCTTGCTCTTTTTGCTTTGCACACAGCTATGTAATTAGCAAAGTAAATGCAGAGGGCTGGGAAATTCCTGCGGGCTGCTCAGCTGACTGGCACTGCTGCCCTCTGAGTCAGCGCTCCGTGGTCTCCAAGTCTGAGCACCGACGAAGCGTCCCGTACAAACTGGCAGTCTTTAGTTTGTTGTAATCTGTAAATCATTCTTGATGATTTTTTTAATGCACAGAAACCAACACAAACATGCCAGCTGAACAGGACCAGCCGTCCAGCCGTCACTCACCCTAATCTGGTTGTACGTAACGTGATGTGCACTGTGTAGACTTCAGACCCTGTTCAATGGCTCAGGTGCATCATGTGCACGCTAAATACGGATGTTTTGAGGCAACAGTTCTCAAAGAGGAGGGCCTCCAGGGTTCGATAAAGAACTGCCAAGGGTTCTCTGAGACTCTCGTCACCGTACTGTGCTTCTGTAAATGTCTTATGCCAGTTTTATGTTAATGTTTTAATCAGTTTTATGCCTACATTCATCACCTTCATTTCATCACAAGTCCCGGTTGACTCGAACACACCCATATATTTAATATTTAGCTCTTATATTATTAGACTTAAAAGTCACACTCCTTTTAAACAAGTTATTATATGTCGTAGAGATTTCCAATATGTGTCTGTTAATCCTCCAGCTGTTTCACTCCTTTTACAAACACACCGTTTCAGTGTTTGTAGCTTTTAAGCTACAGTATAAATAAACTGCCGCCGTGTGCCTCTTTGAGAAAGTGCATTTTCCTATCCAATCAGAACGCAGGGACTGGAAACTCCCATTGCTCGGGACCTTTTAAACAATTCTGATCTGTTTCCAAGCTTTTCCCTGCTGCATGATTAAAGGGAAAAACTACATAAGATCATTAATTTCCAATGACATCCTCAAAATTTAACGATGTAAAAGTCACAACACAACTTAAAAGATTAGCTTAGCTATTAGCGGGTAGTTGTTTCCTGCTAATGATTAACCTAGTCTTCCCTAAAAGCTGTGCAGAACTATGAAGAGCTGAACAGCTGAGCACAGGGAGGGGCTCTTCTTATATGATGTCACTATAGGGGGGGGAAGTTGATTGGCTTGTTTAATTGGCTTGTTCCATTTTTTTTTTTTTACCCAAAATTTAAAATAGACCGAAGGCAGAGATTTTTTCCTTTCTTATGTTTATTTCGTTATTCTCTATACCGCTTACAGACGCGAGGCTGGATCGAGCCCTCACTCTGGAGCCGCATGGCGACAGTGCTAATCCACTGTTCACCCGTCTGAATTAAACTGTGTTTAATGAAATAAATGCAATAAAAAGGTCAGATCATGTCTATAAATCTTTTCAAAAACATCTGTTATGAGATTATTATAAATGGTATTATGTCATTAGTTTTTTTTTTTTACACACGCTTTACACAATTCCACATTTCAATGTTTTTTTTATTTAAGAACGAATCAGCCACATTGTAAACAAAAGGCCTCTCTCAGTAAAAAGACACACGGGGGATTAATACAAGTCCCGGACGGACCTCAGACTGCGGAGTAACGACCCTCTCAGACAATCAGATAACGCGCTGAGGCTTTTCCTCGACCCCGAACCTGACCGTGTCTAACTGGAACACTTGTCTGAATTTCTTCAGCTGTTCCCCCTCGCGCTGAACTCTCTCCACAGACGGCAGACACGACCCCGAGGCCTTTTCTTTGCCCTGGTACACGTTTATGTTTCTGCATATGTACGAGACAGAGCGTGTGTTGGGATTAACACCTGCTTACCCCGAACATAAAGCTGCAATAAAGCACAGTTCCATAAGTGTAGAAGGTGTGGATGTGACATCCTGCGAAAAAACGAAACATTCACATTCCTTTTTTTTTTTTTACTATCATTCAGAAAACTACACGTTCCTCTGAACTGAAATGCATTTGTCTTTTGTTTGCTCGTCAGCTATAGTACAGGTAAAGTGTAAAAAAAGACGTTTTAAAAACCTGTTTTTTGCTTTGAAAGACTTCATTCTGACCGAGGCGACCTCGAGCGCTTAGCAGACATTTTGACAGCCGCTTATTAGCTTTGTTACTGCTCTGATACACGATAGTTTTTTCTGTTCACACTTTCGGTGGGGTTTTCGACATGTTTAGGCTGCTTTTACAGCTGCATTTGTTACACTGGCTTCTTACACATCTGGATTTCTGCAGGACGGAGAGATTAGAAAAAAGTCAAATGTATTTTTTCACATATTAAATATGTTTTAAGAACACATCTTAGCATGTGAAGATATTAAAAAAAAAAGAAATGCATGCAATATTTCTCATTGTAAGGCAAAGAGCATAAATAATAGGACATTAGCCATATTCATACAGTGCTGTTAAAAGTATTTGCCCCTTCTTAACTTTAAATTTTTTTGCATATTTGTTACCAAAGTATTTCTGAATCATAGCTCCACTAAAATCGTAAGGATAAATAAAATACTGCATAATTTTCCCCTTCGCAGAGAATACTGTCTTGTCTGAACTTCCCATCTGTTTTCCAAGCCTCGTTAAAAAGTGCAGCTGATGCAGGGACGTACTGTAGCAGTCCGAGTCAGGAGGAAATGCAGTACGTAAAACCACGGGCTCTTAGGTTATCAGATGCTGCAGCGCTTAAAGGAGATAAGAGAAGTGGAGTGGAGTCAGATCTAACAGAGACAGGCAAAGGTGAAAAAGGTCAAGTGGAGGTCTCCTGAATAAAAGGACTACGATTATTTTTCGTTTTTTTTTTTTTTTTTTTTTTGCTTGTGCACTGCTTCTATTAGCTCCCACTGGGTACGTTTTTAAAAAGGAGCTGAGAGCGAGGGTTCAGCCTGGCCTAAATACCATCTACAGCAAACCTCTCTTATTTCTGGTATTCTTTGGATATGGTCTTCAAAGCTGAGCAGAGAATTAGAGAGGAGACAGAAAGAAAGAGAGAAAGCAAGCAAGCAAAAGATGTTCTCGGATCACTGCCAGCTCGAGAAATCAGCACGGTGTCCTCGGAGGGTTTAAATGCTCAGCTGCCAAGTCTCAGAGCCCCAGTTTGGGAGTGCAGGGTTCGTGCCAAGAGCGCAAGCCTCGTCTAGGTGCTCCAATTCCCCTCGAAACCCCCTTGAGCCGCTCCCAGGTCAGGACACAATGCCGGGGTGGCACGGAGCAGGGTTCACACGGGACCCCCTCATTTATGCAATTCGGCTTGAGTTCAACAGAACACAACAACAGAGAGGCTGAAACCTTCCAGGAACTTACACACAGCGCCTTTCTCTCTCTCTCTCTCTCTCTCTCTCTCTGTCTCTTTTTCTCACTCATGCACAGACTGAAAGACCACCATGCAACTGCCAGGCTCTTTGACAATGACTTCGGATGAGCATGATAATGAGAAGATCAGAAAGACTCAAAGTGTGTGTTTTTCCTAAAAAGTTGCCATCCTATTCAGGGTGTATTCTCTCATTGCTTTCAGCTTTCCAGGATAACACGCGAATTGTAGATGAAAAAATATATACATATCTTTTGGGAATTTAAGATCGAGAATTAAAATCCGTCCGGGTTCCGATTGCGTGCGAACCAAACGGTAACGAATTCCTGAAAAGCTAGTGGTAGAAAGGTGCACCACATACCATTCAGAAGGAACTATGACCCCTGCTGCAGATCACTTAACAAAGTAACACACAGAGGGTCGAGAGGACAGTTCTCACCTGTGTGACCTTTGACCTCACTCATTGACTCATTTATCTTCTTCTCCAAGACATGAGTAAACAACATAGATCTCCAGGAATATCTCCAGAATTTCATCTAACATCTTTTTTAAGCAGTTTCCCTTTTCCCCAAAAAACATTTCCTAAAAGTAGGACTAATTGTGAGAAGTTTATTTGATCTTTTTTTTTTTTTTAGGAAGATTTTATTTCCAGTCTTGGTGTCATGAAATTAGTAGAGACAATTAAAAATAAGTCAATAACTTTTTGAATAGTTTCATGAAATTAAAGGACTTATAAGGAATGTGTACATTGTGTTGCTTAGAATTTGTAACTTCCTCCTAACTTTTTAAAATAATGGCAAAACATGATGCATCTCACATTTGAAATAAATGTTCCGTTCCGAGATCTCGTTCGTAAGTCCTGTTTGTTTGTAAGTCCAACAAACATTGTCTGGGATACTAACACAATCGGCTGTACACAGTATAGTAAAGTAGACTTGTTTAAAATCATGCCGATGGTTGAACGTGCAATGTCTGCCATCATTTCACCTCGATCCATTCTCTCAATTCTTTTTACTTTTGTTTCCATCGTTATTGCTTCCCGACATCCTGGGATACACGCTGAACGCACGTGATAATGTTCGCCGGACATGTGATCTACCTTCCTCGATTAAACATGGAAGAACATATTTTCATACAGTACATAGAGAGGGTACTGTACTTTATTATAGAATCTTTAGGAGTCATAACATTGATATTATATTGTTAATTTGGCAACGTTACAGCCGTCGGGACGCTGTTAATGTTGAGTTGATTTAGAAAGTTTTGAAATAATTATTTGGATCAAATGATGCCGCAAAAAACTTTACCGACATGACAATTAAAATGCCACAAAAATGACATCATCAGGAGCATCGTACACACATTTAGAGATTAGCTTGCTATCGGAGCGAGAGCTCGGCCAATCAGCCCTCTCTAGGCTCCTGGCTGCAGGAGGATACAATATCACCTGGGATTTAAACTCATGATCACCGGAAGATAGGCGAGCTCGTTACCGCTGCACCACTTGGGGGCCCCAGCTCAATATACGCTTTCTAAAAGAAATCTTCACAGATGAGAACCCTCTGAGAAACTTAGGGGATGTTTCCAGATGTTAAGAGAATGGTTTTAATCAGCGTTAATGCTCCTAATAAACAGTATTTTCCGTTGTTTTGAGATTGCATTTGTTATGTTGGGTTGCACTTCATCAAAGTCATTTTCACTTTTAAAAATTACAACGCTTATCCAATGGAACCCACTACCATTTCCAGAAAACACATTTAAACAACATGATGTCTTTTTTTTTATGGCTTAACGGTTATAATAGACAATACAATCTTCATGTTGTGTTCTTAAAGGAAAATAATCAATGGCAAGGTGATGTGATAAATCTAAGGTACTCTTAGCATCCCATAGTGTAAAACCATATCCTGACCAGAGCGATCACGTTACGTTAAAACAGTTGTTCGCTCATCACCAACCTCTCGCTCTTCTCTTTCGAAGTTCTCTCTTCTAAATGAAATTGTAAAACAATAAAAAAAATCCACTTTACTGTTTTTTAAAATCTGTTTATTAGGCTTAATGTATGCATAATGTACTTTCTACTGCTCAAGGAAATCCAAGAATTTAACAACGCGGTGGTTTAAACATAAACAGTGCTATATTGTTCCAGCGGTGTGAGTTCACAGAGCTGTTCGCTGTTGGATAAGGTGTAGGCCATTCATTCTCTCCTGGTATGCATCAAATCTTTTTCACTCACATCAACACATTAACACAAAATCAGCATATTTAAAACCACAGCTACAGAGTGCCACGCCGTGCCAATGCTAACATCCTCCTACAGTACTCAGTTACCGCAGGCTCACTGAGCGCGCTCAAAGAAAGCTCGGGAAAAAGACAGACTCAACATCAGTGAATAGTCGATATATTTGGCAACCGTTACGCAGTCTCTTAGTCGTCTATATATAGAAACGCTCGCTCTGTTATCCCCTTGACAAAACAGCCGGTGCTAAATCAAAAAAGGATAAAGTCAGCTTTTATTCATATCCATTAGGGATGAACAGAGAGTGTGTTTTAAATGGAGATAAAGATTCGTTCGTTATGAGATCATGAGTTTGAGGACGCTTGCCAGAAGGGTTCGTACAGTCCGTACTTCACGCAGGAGTGAATCAGTACGTTAGATGTGATGCTGACGGAACAAACAGAGACTTCATTCATACAGCTGCGTGACGCAATCATCGATTCATTCATTATTAGTAACTGCCTGGTCAGGGTCGTGTTTCTTACTAGTTCATTTATTAACCCCTTAATTGTCCTCCGTAATAAAAAGAGCAACAAACAAACAACAATTTTTATAACAATGATAATAATAATATCATAATATTGACATGATGATGTAAATCAAAACAATATTATTAATGATAATAACGACAATCACTTTCCCCTCTTTTTACAGACCTCAATATACTATAGGCCTCTTCCAAACGGTTGAGATGTCACTTTATGGTAAAACTCTTAAAACACTTATAAACACCAAGAAATAAAAGTAAGTCAGAAAGGTAACATAAAATGCTACAATTTTAAATCACGTTTTTCCTTTTTGAATGCCACGAATCAATTGAAAGGGCATACGATTTAAATACACAGTGACCTCAACCGAGTGGTAGAGTCGGCTCAATCAGGTTAAGTTCAACACATTTTTTTCAAAAAGATATCCAGTAGTGACTCGAAGTGTGCTCTAGCAAAACGTTAAAGGATTAAATAAATTAATAGCAAATACTGCACTACTAGAGGTACAAACAAACATCACAGCTGGATTAGGTTAAAATTTTAGCATCGTTAGAGAAAGTATCTGAGGTTGAGTAACAGCAACAGCTTTGTCTTTAGGCCACACCCACTTCTGATTTACATCCAAAATACAGACGTATACGTCTAGCTTAACGTTAGGGTCACTTGGTTTCACATGTAAAAGACTCAGTCATCAGCATGCCAGCATGTTTCTGTAGGGAATCCCAGCCCTTTCCAGAGATTAGTCCATTCTTGACGCAAGACTTCTTCTCTCGTGTTCAGAACAGCGCCAACCATTGTTTACACACTCTCCTGTGTATCTTACGTACTTCTAGAGGCTTAAAAATCAGCATTCACTAGATTTAAACTATATCTCAAGTATATGCAATGTTAGTGCACGGATCTGTTTCTCTTCTGCTTTCGATGTCACAAGCTGCATCTCAAATTGGAAAACCCTCACCATATTTTAAAAAGAATAGACTCCGTTTAGAAATAGATTTATACAGAATTTCATTTTGACTCTATAAAAAGTTTCGCTTTAGAGATACAGGTTCTGTAGAGACTTTAGAGAAATGTCGATTGATCTGCAGTAACACTATACAGAATAGCATCGATTCGCTAGAGACTTATGTCTGACTTCTCTTGAAGAAGACGCTTATTAAACTTTGTTTATAATAAACTTACTTAGCGCTTATCCTGGAGGAAACCCACCAAGCATGGGGAGAACATTCAATATACATATACACACACCCAGAGGCAGGATTCATACTC
The DNA here is from genome assembly GCF_024256425.1 of Clarias gariepinus. NCBI lineage: Eukaryota > Metazoa > Chordata > Actinopteri > Siluriformes > Clariidae > Clarias > Clarias gariepinus. The sequence goes on from NC_071106.1 coordinate 37,437,618, forward strand.
TCGACCCTGGAGGTACAAGGCCACAGTGCCAACCACTATCACGCCACCGTGCCACCTTAGTTTATAGTTCTGCTGATTTGATGTGCTCCTGATATATCATTTCTTTGACAGATTTGGCATGGCACTTCATTCAGATGTAATGGTTGGCCTTTCCATGACAAAAAAACCCCAGTTTGGAGAAAGATGTGATTTATTTTGTACAGAATTATAACCGCGGTGTGGTTTGGTGAAGTGTATCAATGTTTAACGGCTGTCAATTACATGTGATCGGAAAGTGATTCATGTCAGTATTAGTCCATTTATAAATGGATAAATAGTTTTATCAGACAAGTTTAGTACAGAATCAGCATCAGGAACACACACACACACACACACTAAGTAAACAGTCAACTGTGGTTATTGGCGGAGTCCTGCTCCAGGTTTGACCCCTGGTTCTGACTCGGGCTATGTGGCCCTCAACAGGTCCTCATGGGAAATGTAGTATTTCCTGGAATGGGTCTGTTCGTGCGACATTAATGAGAGAAAGGTCACAAACACCGCACCAGGTTGTATTATATTACGTACGGAATTTAAGACAACCACAGGCTAGAAGGTCTCCGTGTGACAGCGTCTGCTGGGAAGCATGTCTTAGTATGTTATTGTCACTAAAGTGAAATAATAAAAAAAAATGCCTGCATGGTTGGTTTTGTTGCCATTCCAAATACCTCATCCAGTGCAGAATGTGTATTCAAAGGGACGACTCTTGTTACAGAACACACACACACACACACGCACACACACACAGTGAGTGAGAGAGAGCGAGAGAGAGAGAGAGAGAACTACAAAGTAAAAAATGTTCACATTCAAACAAATTCCTGACGCCATCCTCTTATCATCCATCTGGTCGAAAATTACGCACACACACACACACACACACACACACACACATGCTCGATTGCACTCCTGAGGATACTTCAGTGCAAGTCTAAGAGCATGTATAATTCGCTTATCCCTGAAGAGTTCATCTCTCCTCTAAGTTTTTCGAGGAATGCACTACCTAGGTGCTTTTCTTTCCATAAAACACACACAGATGTGCAGTACCTGTTTAATGAACAGCACTACATGAACATGACCCAGAAAGCATGACTGAAGCTAGCATGATGGATTTGACCCAGCAGGATTGTAACTGCGAGGGTTCTTCTCCAGCCCTTCACTCCACACACCAGCAGCGACAGTAAAGGCTCTCGCGTGGGTTTCTTTCAAAATGCTTTTCACTACAGATTACCATCAACTAACAGAATACAGAATACTGTACAAATTACATTTAATGGCATTCACTGTCCCGAAATACACTTAACCCCTCCAAACACTGACTATAAAGTGTTTTTATAAAGTGTTTTACTTTTCTGTTTATGTGGCAGCCTTTATGGGAGGAACACTGTGTTATAATAAAAACTCTCATGAAAAAAACGATCAGTGAAATAACTTACAACTGTTAACACTGTGCCTCACACCTCCAGGGTCTGGGGCTCGATTCCCACCTTGGGTGCGTGTGAGTGTGTGGAATTGGCGTGTTTGGTGAAGTGATGGGAAGTTTGGATCATTTTAGTTTTGAATCTCGTTCATCAAACGAACGAATCTTTTTTTTTGTTGAGTCGTTTAGTTCATTTCGTTCTTTTGAACAAAAATAAAACAAAATGTTACATTTTCAATAAACAGACCTCCAATACGTCTACATACACACATTTTGGCTGTAGTTCCAGTAATGAAAATATTATAATGCAGCTAAGGACATATTATAATAAACAGAATGAGTAGCTCACCTCTTATATCTTCTAGTCTGAGTCGTTCGTTCTTTTGAATCTATTGCACCGCATAGTGTCTATGGGAGTCACGTGACAAAAGAACGACTGATTTGGACTAAAGGACTCGAGCGGTAACTACCTTATTTCCGTTTCCTGTACATAACCTACAGAGGTTTTGCGATGCTTTGCGCGTGCGCGCCCAGTAGAAAATGAACGAATCACTCATTTTTCTTCATCATTAAAGACTCGTTCAAAAAGAAAACTAATCATTTATCAAGGACCCATCACTAATTCACACAATACGGGCAATTTGGGATCTCCAATTAGCATGATCCGCATGTATTTGGACTGTTGGAGGAAACCAGAGTCCTACCAAGCACGTGCGAACTTGGAAAGAATCGAACCCAAACCCTGTCGCCTTTATTCAACAGAATAAATAAATAAAAACCCTAATGAAACTGTCCTGGACAAGCAAACTGGTACCTACTAATTCCAACAAAGAAAAGATAACTGTACCTACGTGCTGTGAAACATGGAGGAGGCTCGGTTATGTTCTGGGGCTGCTTTACTGCATCTCCTACAGGATGAGTTTAATCTGTGCAGCCTCCAATTAAATCTCAAGACTATCGAAGCATCCTAGTCGAGACATAACACCCAGTGTCAGAAAGCTCTGTCTCGGTCATGATGATGATCCAAAACACACCGGGTAAAAACACCAAAGACCAAAACACAAGAGTATTATGTGTAATAGAGGCCTTTTATGAGTGCTGATCTAAATCTTATGGAGCATCTGTTGAAAGAGCTGAAACATGCAGTCTGGGGAAGGCACGCTTCAAACCTGAAACAGCTGAAGCAGTTTACTCAGAAGGAGTGGGCCAAACTACCTGTTGGCATGCAGGTGCAGCAGTCTCGTTAAGCGCTGTAGAAATCGCAGTGACAAAGTTGTACAACGAAATATTAAGTGGAGAGTCCAATTATTTCTGTCTAGGCCAGTTTTTTTCGTGTTATTATTATTTTGTTAAATCACATTTCCAAATTCTTTACATGACCATTGCAGGTTTTTTTTTCTTTAATGGAAGGGCACCAACAAGTTCATCCTCGTGTGTAAAAATCTATATATAAAGCATTAGACTCGCACCAGAGTCCAGCGCGTCTCCCATTACACCGGCTAATTTGGATGTAACCACTGAACCGACACCCAATTCACACTTTACTTATTCATTGTGCCAAAGACAAGAAAGGTAAGGAAGGTGCATAAACTAAAGCAAAGCAGAAAATTTTGAATTGAACACCTGATTAGAAACAGGCTGAAATGTGAAAAACGAGGAGATGAGAAGAGAAAAGATGCATAAAAGAACTTCTGTCTTGACCCTGACACTCAGTGATATCAGCACTTAAACACAGATCGCATGTCACTAGAGGACACAGCACCTGTTTCCTCGCACCAAGGGAGCCATTACCACCCCCTTTCCATCCCTCTCTCCTCCTCTCCACCAACATTAGCTATGAGATCATGACTTGGCTCTGAGAAGGAACACCTTACCGTCCAGGAAAACCTCATTCCCACAATCACACCCCACGAAAAAGCTTCTGGCTCGACTCCACGCGTTCAGATGGCTGCGTTTGGATCCGAGTAGGAACGTGAGAGGGTTAGTGGGAGTAAAGTGCTTTCTATCGCACAGCTGGGAGCAACATTATGCCTTTCTTTCCTTCTCTTTGCCTGTAATGATTTTTATTTTTTTAAAGCATTAACACTGTGTTTCCAAAGACTTTTCGCATACGTTTTTACCTTTCCATATAATCAATCTAACTGTTCTTAGCTCCAAACTAAACACCTCTGCAAAAGACATTTCAACTCTCTCCAGCTCTTCTTCTCTCATCCATTAGTGTCAACCTCCAGAATAGCTTAATCAAGCGCTTCCAGAGAGAGCAGAAATTAACCGGTCGGCCAAACAGCTGGACAGTTGCTGTTTAGATAATAGCTTGGAACAGAAACACACAGATTACCCCTGATTATTTCAACCTCTCTTATTCCTAGTATCCCTTACGTCGTTTCTTTTTTTTTCTGCAAAAAAATAAATAAAAAATAGGAATCTGTCTGACCCTGACTTCGCGTTTCGTTTCATCATACTTCCAGCTGTCCCCTTGTTCGGGCGAGATGAGCATCCGTGTCACCGAGCTCCAGGGCATCCGAGTGGAAAGCTTATCGGATCAGGGAGTGAGTAAACAACAAAACAGGCTCATCTTTCACAGCACACAACTTCCTCCCATATACACACACTGTCTGTCTTATATGAACTGTGAATCCCTGCTTCATTAGGATTTCTTACCTGGATTCCTCTATGAAAACACTCTCTGTTTCCTCCCCCGCAGAAATCAAACAAAGCTTGTTTTGGCTGTCAGGGCTGCATTTTGGAGGAAAGCTGCCCGTTTACAAATGTTTATTTATTTCTCAAACGCGAGCTTTATCTCCGCCTGACCGCCTGGCTCTTGCGAGTTTTCTCCACAGATGGAAAATACAAGGATGTGCCATCAATGTTCACACAGGTTTTAACACACAAATTTCAAACCTAGGCTATATTTTCATCAGCGGATAAACTGCACCAATTTTTAGACTCTCATAAAACACTCAAGCCAAAGGCAAACGGATTCGATAGAGCATCCACGTATTCCTACCTTCTGCTTCGTCCCTGCTGGTCTTCCACGGTCCATGCCGTCCTGCTGCATGTTCTGTCCAGCCAGCACCATGGATTTACATTCCACACACGATCCTATTGTGAGCTGTTTCCCATCATCCACCACAAGAGTGTGGCTGACCCGCGGGGCGTAGAGGAAGACGGGCAGCCGAGCGACATTGACCGCCCTCAGCCCCAGCGCCCTTCTCTTCTCCTGCCTGCAGAAAAAGCAGACGAAAGACTCGCAGTTGTATTGACGTGACCAGGGGCTGCTGGAGGGCCCTGATCCAGCAGCCTCGTGCTGCGCCCACTGAGCCAGCAGGTCATGATAGCACAGGCAACAAGCGGTCACCAGGCCGGTGGCATCCGCCGGGCGGGCACGCGGCGCCGGCGTGTGCACGGTGAGGAAAGGGAAGAAGGGCTCTTTTTCTCCGCATCTCCCAGGAGGATTGACGTGAAGCTGATACTCTGTGCCTGCAGAGAGCTCCGCCCCGCACAGGTAACACACGGAGGTGTGGTGACGCGAAGCAGGAACGCTCTCCTGCGCTCTGACGAAGCTGCTCGAGACTCCTCCTGCCGTACTGGTCTGGTGGTATCTCCCGAGGAAGGTGCTGACCGAGGTAATAAGCTCCTCGCTGAGGCAGAGACGGTATGCCATCCAGATGTCCTCTAAGATGGTGTAACAGGTGGCGCAGCAATGCACTCGGCCATCCCGCATGCTTTGGGCGTTCGGTGGGCACGGAAGCAGGCCGATGAAGGGAAAGTACATGGCACCGCGGGCTTTGCCTACCCCCGCACGGGAATGTGCCACCCTGACGTCTTGGGCGCAGTCCTGCCCGCATAAATAGCAGGCCTCCCCAGGAGGATGTTTGGAAGTTAGGGGGCGATTTTTTTTAGGGAAAACCCTGCCGCTGTCCATATCGGGCGACGTCGTCCTGGCACCTAGGTTAACTGGCACCACGTAAAGGCGCTGCAGGACAGGTACGTCCGCCAACTCGAAGCCCTGCCACTGCTGCATGAGTGAGGCATGGCAGCTGGCGCAGACCAGCGTGCGGCCCCCTGGGCTTATCGGCAGAGCGCCGGGCGGAGGCGTGTGCAGCCACAGGAAGGGGAAGAAAGGCTCAGTGGCAGCTCTCTCCTGCTTCTGTACACACACTTCAAAGCGGACGCCCGGAACAAGCGCGCAGCCGCAGATGTAACACACGTGCCTGTCCTGAGTCTGGAATCCCACTTGCTTCCCCTGACTTTTCCTCTCGTCCTCGTCGCTCGTGACGTTAATCTCATCGCCGTCAGATGAGTCGCACAGCCCGGATCCTCTGGCTCGCGCGCCGGGGCTGAAGAGGAGCTCCTGCAGCCTGGAGCTCCAGGTGGGCGCGTCGTCAGCAGGAGGGCTCTGACCTGGAAGGTTCCCCTGGAACCGGGACGCGTGATTGCTCATCATGACAGGCGGGCGCGCGCTCTCGGCGGCCCTCTGCGCATCGGAGCTGTGCTTCATCCCGCCGCCGCCGTCCTTACGTACCTTCTCCTCTACATCCACTCTGTGTTCTCCGGCGTCCGAGTCTGGGTCGTTATCCGAGAACGACGAGAAGTCCGAGTCGTGGCCGCTGACCGACGGCCGGGTGTCCGCGGCGGGGTTCCAGTCCCGGGGCGCGCGCCGCGCGTCGCACTGATGCGGTCTCTTCAGCCAGTACACGCGCTTGTCGAGCGGCGTGCGGCTGCGCTCGAACGCGTTCCACTGCTCGCACAGGAAGCACCGGCACACCGCGCACACCCGCGCGCTCCCGTCGGCGTCGATCTCCGCGGCGCCCGGTGCCGGCTCCTGGCCCTGCAGGAACGGGAAGAAAGGCGCGCTCCCGTGCCGGTACTTCACCCGCAGCTCCAGCTCCTTCCCCGGCGTCACTCCGCTGCCGCAGATGAAGCAGTGCACGAGCGAGACGCCGTTCGGCACGCGACCCGGACCGGCGGCGGACGCGAGCGCGGCGGACATGAGTCGGTGCTTGCGCGGTGTCTGCGCGTCCTTCTCGCCCTCCTCGTTCATTCTCCGCTCGGGGAAAACATCCGGCAAAAAAAAAAAAAAAAAAAACTTCAGCAAAGTTCTCTCCTTTACATCACACACACACACACATCTTTACTCACACACTCACACTCTCTCTCTCTCACACACACACACACACAAATCCTCTGTGTGTGTATGTGTGTGTGCATGTTGCAGTGTAATCAATCCAAGCAGAAACTCCACTCCGTGTTCGAGGTGTGTGTGTGTGTGTGTAAGTGTGTGCGCGCGCTTGTTCAGAGCCAACTTTCGGTCTGCGCTCGCAGCCTGCACTCTGCGCACAGCGCCATCTCCAAACGCGCTCCGGCTCTCCAGGGCCAGCCAGAGCCTCAAAACATCTGGGGTGTGTGTGTGTGTGTGTGTGTGTAAACGGACACCGGCAGATTTAGGAAATGAAACATGAGGGCAAACACGATTAGGACACGGTGCTTCCTCGGCATGTCCTTGGGAAAAAAATGTCTCGAACTGTCCCGAGTCCACTGAGACCTGGGATATCAATCACTGTGACATCTTAGATCAAACGGGATACAGTGTAGAACTTAGTAACTATATTGCACATCAAACAAAAAGTTTAAAAGCGTTTTTTTTTTATTATTAATTTGTTACTTTATTAATGTTTGTAATTTATTACTATTATTTGCGACAGTTGCTAATCATATTGTACCATACCAGGTAATCATATATTTAATCATTTAATTTAAATAAAACAAATATAATATCACATTTTTTTTTTATTATACTTACATTCTTTTCCTTTTTTTTTTCTTTTCAAGTGCATGCACCAAATATAATACATGTCCCTCCATAACATATTTTACTCACCTATGCGTACTGGAAGGGACATGCTCTAGTCACGTGATCAAAGACAAGCCATCCATCTTTTTTTTTTTTTTTTTTTTACAGATTTTCCTCCAGTAAGCAACACATAATCATCATCATCATCATCATCAAGTGTCATGGCATTAGATCTGGTCAAATTAAAACAGATTGAAATACATCTGATATCTGCTGCATTTTACAGATAAAAATTATATCTTAAATAAAAAAAAATCATTTATTAGAATATTAAAAAAAGTTGAAAAGAAAATTATGAAGGATAAAAAACGCTCAAACATTGGTGCTCAGGAATTGAAAGCAAATTTACTTTTACAGTTTTCACAAGAAGTAACAAAAATGTTATATGTATTAATTTTTTTCTTTTAAAAATATTTGTGAAATAAAATTTGTCTCTGTTCACATTTACGTTATAGCAGCTATAAACAATCCCTCCCACACCAGCCTTTTTTTATCAAAAGACAAAAAACTTTACTGTGTCATGCTACTAAAAAAAACAGCAAAAATGCCTACTTATAGAAAGCACTAAGACTGAAGACTCCTTCTATATTATAATAAATAATGGTATATCTCAGTGCAGAAAACTTGTCCTCAGATGGGCAATTTTGCGTTGTTCTATGTTAAAGTTTTTTTCTTTTTGTTTTTTTGTTTTATATTAGACCTGGAGGACTTTTTCCACATATTTGAAAATCATGATTGTTCTTGATGGCCTGACTTTTAAAGTCACATGCCTTAATTCATGTACGAATTACACACTCGCTATGAAATGTTATGATGTGCTCATGATCACTGTGAAAAAATGTCTATGTTTTTTTTTACACTGTGTACCTCTGAAGTTCTTTCATCACCTCATGATTTGCTATGAATTGTCAAGTGTCACACACGTCTATAATAAATGTCACTATGTATAGTGTAGTGTTTATTAGAGAGTATTGTTTAGTAGGAGATCGGACTGGATTTGCTCTACCCATTGCATGAGAGCTTTTTTATGAGCTGATTGTGTGATTTGCATTACAGCCAGAAACTCTTCTTCTTTTTCTTCTTCTTTAAATCATTCTTTACTGTATTATTTTCAGGCATGCTTCGACGCTAAAAGTAAACATTATGAGCTGCAATAGACAGTTGGTTAGAAACCATAGTCTGTTTAAACATACAGAAGGGAAAAAGCTAAATTATATGATGGTTACATACATGAAAGAAGAGAATGAAAGAATCGTGCAATGGAAGACAGGAATAGTGGGAACTGTCAGTCTGGTTTTAACGATAGAAAGACACGCCTTTTTGAAGTGAATCTGATTATACACACGTAGACACGGACAAAGTATTTTAGAACAAATGCATAGACATGGAAAAGGAAAATCTAAATGAAAATATGGATGTCCTTACTCACTCATATCTCTATATCCTGTACAGGGCCGCGGGAGGCCTGGAGCCAATCCTAAGGGACTCTGGGTATGAGGCGGGATACACTGAGCACAGGTATCAGTCCATCACAGGGCACACAAGCACACATTCATACACAATATTTGGGAACGCCAAATAGTCTATTCCGCATGTCTTTGGACTGTGGGAGGAAACCGGAGTACCCAAAGGAAACCCACCACACACAGGAAGAACATGCAAACAAATGAGTAGTAACTGTGACACCAGAAACGGACCAACATTTGTTAATTTAAAGTTAAACAAGTAAAACATTTACCTATTAATCCATGATAAATACTTTTTTCTGTCCATTTTCCTTTAGCGGCTTTAAGAGCAACACCTTGTCTAGACAAAGAATCAGATTTTCCTCTAAATTAATCATTTCAGTAGGAGATGACTCCATTTTGCTCCATTTCGTTCAATTAAATTATAATTCTGTTAGCCGTAGAAAAGAAGATTTTATTAAAGAGATAACACTTAAGAACACAAGGTTTTTTTCTCCCTCTACCCTTGAGCCTCGGTTAGTTAGTGATCTATGATGTAACAGGTGATATTAGCAAAAATGCTGTAGTTTTGCAAATCTGTTTGAACAAAGTGTACAGAGTTGGACAGACTAAAAATCTAAAAGCGTTGCCGTATAGTGACCAGGGCTAAATAACATGCATTAAGTGGGAATGGCCCAATATTTTGATAAAAAAAAAGGAATCTAAACACTTTTAAACAGATTATTACATCTTTTATGCTAAAAAAAACCATAAAAAATTTAGGTTCGGGAAAGATATCATGAGATAGACACACTCTACTGAGTCCCTCTTATCATCTCATTATCGTTTATAAATAAAGGCCTATAAAGGAACATGAAACTCCCAGCTTGGAATTCTTATTCTAAGCAAAGACCGGGAAGGAAAATCTTGATCGCGCCGTGTGGCCTCGGTTTCTTTGTGTGTTCACACGGAGAAAATCCAGCCATCTTGTTTTCAGCTATTTTTTCCCTCCCTTTTTTTTCACAAAGTTGCTGCAAGATTTGACGGCTGGTCAACAGCTACTCATCTGCGTGCAACATGCTGAGTCTGAGCCTAAATAAAAGACAGAAAGGCTTCAAAAATGTGTAACATACAGTATATACTTATTAAATCACTCACGATAATTTTGTCCTTAATCAAATCTCAAAAGACAGAAAGCATTAAATCTTTAAAAAAAAATCTTACCTGAAATTATTTAAATTCTTTTTTTAATTTATATATAAAAAAAAAGATTATTTAATTTTACACAAGTATATATATTTTTGCAGATTTCTAATTTATGCTTAACCTTTGTGCTGTAAATCATTTAAGATGACATTGTTAAGATGATTAAGTATGAGTACACAAGGACAAAAATAATTCCATAAAGACAACACATGATTTATAGCATAAATTCAGCATTTAATAGAAAGTTTTTGAACTGAGCCATTTTTGTTACACTGCCCTCTTCTGGAAAAGGCATGACATTACAAGCATACTATTCAGTATACCATGCAGTACTCATGTTATGAAGAGAATTCCATTTAAAAGTGTCACCCCTTATTTCACACACCTTACAGCTTACAATATAATGTAACCCTATTTAATTTTTCTTAAACACAAGTTAATGTCAGGAAGCATCTTTATGTAGATTTAGATCCTTGAAAGGAACCAGAAATAAAAGAGAAACCATCCCATTCTTGGAAACATAGCAGGTTTAAGTGATGATTTTGACATAAACGTTTGATTATTCATAAGGAACTTAAACTTTTTTTTTTTTTTTTTTTTTTACAAAAGAAAGTCAAATATAATCTTAGGATTGTTTTAAAACAATATAAATTGGTGCTATGTTCATTTTAAAACTCTTAGAGTAAATTTTCTTGAAATGTATGAATTTACCTTCAAGTAAGTGGAGAAAGCTTGATATTTACCACATCTGACTAATAAAAAAAAACCTAATAAAATTCACTTACTCATTGTCCATGCATGTCTTCGAACTGTGGGAGGAAACCCTCCGAGTATGGAGAGGACATGCAGACTCCATGCACACAGACCCAGGGCGGGAATCGAACCCAGACCCTAGAGGTGCAAGGCAACAGTGCTGAAGTGCTATGCATTATAGCTACTCTACAGGATGGCCTGAAGGTCTGGATCTGTAGGCAGGAATGTATTTAAAAGTATGAACGCTCTAATCGATGGTGTCTGACTTCGCAGCACTTGAGTACACACTGAATATGAGAACGCTTAACAATTGATAATGTTGTCTACCAGGACTGATGTTAGATGCTTGATCTTGAGATGGTTTCCTGATTTACTGCAGTGATCGTTCTGGGAAGGTCCTGAGTGACTACCAGACTATCATATGGGTAAGGCTGTAGGTTACTGATCAGAAGGTCGTGGGTTCAGGCCCTTGCTTCGCCCAGTTGCCACTGTCGAGCGCTTGAGCAAGGCTCTTAACTCTATCTGCTCCAGTGGCTCTGAGATCTGGGATCTGACCCCAGCTTCTTAATTGGGAAATGTGTAAAAATTATTTCTCTGTGCTTTAAGGTGCACCTCAGCCCGACGTTATGAGGGCAAAAACATACAGTACAGTTGACGGTTAATGGCCTTGCACACGGTTCCACTGTGATGCTGGGGTTTGAACCTGTGACCTTCTGTTCTATAGTCCAACCCCTTAACACCAGAGCTGATGAAGATGATGATGATGATAATGTAATGATTCTTATCTCCTACTCCTGAGATAACTCGGTCAGGGTGGTGGTGGATCTCAGGAAACTCACTCATGAGGTGCCAACCCTGACATGTGGAGAACATGAGGAACAGGCACGAAACCTAAAGTCCGGATCAGAGCAGAGACTGTGGAGCTGTGAAAGAACAACATTACACACTTTTTTTCTCCCAGAAAAAAATCTTACGAGACTAGAATTGCTTTGATTCTAAATCAGTAGAAATTATTCCTTTTATTTCTATGTGATCATGTGACTGAACGCAGCTTTGCAAAGAGCTTAGCTGGTTCCTTTTTCCACTTGTTTGTGTGAATCTCCATCTCGGATTCTGTCCTTTCATCATCTAATCCTCACTTTCCGTGCCAAGACCTGCAGGGCTGGCACTGTATGTTTCCGTCGTTCCGCTCTGGGTGGCACAGATTCGGCCCGAGCTGCTGGGAAAATGGACAGGACATGTTGGATACGCTGGAATCTCTAAGTGTGTGTGTGTGTGTGTGTGTGAAAGTGGTGACAGTTCAGGTCAAGGGAATCTCAACGTCCGAATGTGACAGAGTGATCCCTGGACACATTGTTAACCCGAAGTCCTGTCTGCACGTCTGCATCCATGACAACACACACACACACAATACGAAGTAAAGATGTGTCGGCGTTACCTGTCCGAGTTCCGATGATCTGAGCTCAGCAGGCATGATGTGCGCACGCAAACACACACACAAAGCTTTGCCTGTTTGAGCAGCTGAAAGGCATTAAAGAGACACCTTGTTCGGTGATGCCTTCCCTTCTGAAAGTGTGTGTGTGTGTGTGTGCGCGCACAAGTGTGCGTTATGGTTGAAAGATTTTTCCTGGCATCGAAGAAGAATTTTGTCATTTAGTCCAGGCTGGAAGTAATGAGCTGGCCAGACTGAAAGAAAAAAAATAAATGATGTGCTTTTGTGTTGCGGTGTGTTACATTAATGCGCGTGTACAGCAGAAACTCCAAATCAGGATGGAAACTGTTTCCAAAATAGGACCAGGAATTCTAGTATGATCTCGAAAGTGGAAAGGGCAATAAAGGAGAAAGATTCTGTTCATGCTGTATTGAAAAAAAGTTCTCAAGTGTTTTGAAGCAAGATTGCAGACACGCAGGAACGCCGAGCGTGATTCGGGAACGGGCGCCGGATGAGACGCCTAATCACAGCTGACTGGTGAAGGAAACCAGAAAGAACTTGTGAAGCTGCACAGAGTGTAACCAGAACACAGCATCCAAACTGTGAGCCCTCCAAATATAGAAGATATATAGGGCTCTTAAACTTTCTTCAGATTTACTTTCAGTGGAAAATTTTATGTAGAATCTGAGAAAAGCCATAACAGAACCCTTTAACAAGGCTAAAAATAAATGAAACCATAAAAACAAGGTAAGCACCATATATATATATATATATATGCCAAAAGTGTTTGCTCGTCTGCACTCACATGCATATGAAGTTGAGTAACATCCCATTCTTAATCCATAGAGTTTATTATGATCTTGGCCCCGCCCCCCTTTGCAGCTATAACAGCTTCACCTCTTCTGTAAGGCCTTTCCACAAGGATGTTTCCAAAGTGTTTAGGACTGTGTTTATGGGAATTTTTGACCGTTTTTTTTCTGGAGTGCATTTGTGATGTCACAATTCATCACTGTGTATGTGATGGCAACACGCTTGCTCAGTGGTTAGCACTGTCACCTCGCACCTCCAGGGTCTGGGTTCGATTACTGCCTCTGGGTCTGAGTGCATGGAGTTTGCATGCATGTTGTCCCTGTGCTGGTTGGTTTCCTATATATATATATATAACACACACCAAATTATAACAATATATAATCAAAAAGTGTACTTTATTAATCCCAGTGGGAAATTGTAATTTTTCCACTTTCTCCAATTTTACATGGATTATAGAACAAAACACAAGCAAACATGCTATTGAAGAATATTTCTCACTATGACAAAGAGAAAAACTCATTAACAAAGTAAGAAAGAGACGTTACAAGTGGAAGTGCTCCATCAACTTTTTGTAGCAGTGGCGGCTCACGTAGTGATCGGAAGGTCAGGGGTTCAAGCCCCCTGACCGCCATGTTGCACTGTTGAGCCCTTGAGCAAGGCCGTTAACCCTGTCTGGTCCAGGGGTGCTGTATCCTGGCTGACCCTGTGCTCTGACACCAGCTTCCTACCTGGGATGTGAGAAAAAAATTATTTCACTAGTCAGTAAGTACACAAAAGCTGACAAATGATTTAATCATAGCCCCTAAAGCTCAGAGCATCTTAAAAAAATAAAAATATACAGGACTCAGGATTGTGCAGTATAGAGTAATGTATCCTTTAATAGGAAATATGATGAACTAAATTATATTTTGCTTTAACCAAGTATACAAACATGACAGCAAAAAAAAAAAAAAATTTATGGGTGACACAGGCAAAGAAACAGCACAGGTACACATGCACATGTGTTTTTATGGTTGTTTTTGGTTGTTTCTATGACCAACAAAATAATAATATACTCATTTTGGGAGATTGACATCCTTCCTGTATTCTGATTGTAAAATGTACACGTTATAAAAGTGATATTAACTTTTGTCATATTTGCCGGACTTTCATATCCATACTGGGTTTAGACAAATTTGCTTGCCTTGTTAAATGTTTTATTTTTTTTAAGGAAGTTTAGCATCAGTAGGTTAAGGAGTTATATCTACCTTTATAATCTTTATAATAAATAAATAAATAAATAAATAAATAAAGTGGTGGCCAAAAGTAATGAGGTGAAAGTTAGAGTATAGAGTATTAGGGCATAGAGTCAGATCTCTAGTTTTAGGCATTTTTGTGCAGATGGTGTTGGGACGCCCCGGTCACTTGCAAAAGTATTCACACCCCTTGAACTTTTCCACATTCTGTTACATTACAACCACAGACGTTATTGTATTTTAAATGGGATTTTATGTGAAAGACCAACACATTGTGGCACATACTGTAATTGTAAAGTGGAAGGAAAATAATAAATGTTTTCAAAAAAATTTACAAACAAAAATCTTAAAAGTGTCCCGTTCTTTAGTATTAAGCCCCCTTTACTCTGATACCCCTAACTAAAATCCAGGGGAACCAATCGCCTTCGGGCGTCACCTGATTAGAGTCCACCTGTGTGTAATTTAATCTACAGCTGTTCTGTGAAGCCCTCAGGGGTTTGTTCGAGAACATAAGTAAACAAACAGCATCATGAAGCCCAAGAAACACACCAGACAGGTCGGAAATACAGTTGTGGAGATGTTTAAAGCAGGGTCAGGTTGGAAATGCTGTTCCCGGACGCTCTCATCCAGTCTGATTGAGCTGGAGCTACAGTAGGAAGAACGGGCAAACACCCCAAAAGACTTGCAGCTGTAATTGCAGAGAAAGTAGATTCTCCGAAGTATTGACTCATTGAGGGGCGGGGGGGCTAAATAGAAATGCACAACACACTTAACGGATATCTATTTGTAAAAAGTTTTGAAAACGATTTATCATTTTCCGTCCACTTTGTGTCGGTCTATCACAATAAAATAACAATAAAATACATTTATGTTCGTGGTTGTAACATGACAACATGTGAAAAAATATAAATTATTTTGCAATACACTGTAATTAGGGCACAGGGAGACCTATAATACATGGCATATGTGGTCTTGTTACCTTTAGCCACCACTGTATTATCTATGTCTCTTAAACACACACACATACACACAAACAAACACAGACAGAAAGAGAGAGAGAGAGAAAGAGAAAGAGAAAGATTGCATTATCCCTACTAACCTCTGAACCTGTCTCTCCCTACATGGATGCTTTATTTCTTTCTTATTCGTATATTGTTAAACCTACTGTTCCTGTTGTTTTTGTTCCTTTACAGTCAAAACTAGACGACAGACTTTGGCAATACTGTTTCTAATTCTGGTCGTGCCAGTGAAGGCTATTTTATCTGAAGTGAATTGAGGGAGCGACGGAACCTAAACCTGACTAGCCAGACACTTTACCTTTATTTCACTCCTTGAAATAGTCCAGAAGGATAGATCGTTTTTTTTTTTAATATAACCAAAGCCTTACTTGACGTCTGGGCGCTTGCATCTTCTAGCTTTGCGTGCGGCGCTTAATTCCTCTCCCCCTCCCTCGGATGCCGAGTGCAAGTAAAGTTCTGCTCTGTCTGTCTGATGCTTTACTATATACGGTACACCTCAACATCAAGATGAAACTAATCGAGGCTAAAGCCCTGAATAATCTGACCTAACAATGCCACACAATAAACAATCTGGCCCAGTGTTAGTAGGGATGTAGTGTGGGGACAACCTTTAACAACCCCGCGAACATGAGTGTCATATTGCTTTTATACAACTGTCCTACTAGAGACAAAAAGGGTTTGAAGACTTCAAACTGTGTTTCCAAGGTTTGCATAACTTTATTCTGATATTGTTTTTTTTTAGCCCCTAAATACAAAAAAAGAGTCAAACCTCACCAAGCACAAAACACTTTTTTGAAGTTAATTGAAAGGCTGATTGCTTATTAATTTGTATACTGAAGTAAAGGTGGTGTTCCTGCTTATTCATATCCAGACTCCACAACCTGCTCTTTGTAGTCCATCTCGCTTACACTGAGTAAATAAAATGTTAATTTAATATAATTAGAATGAATATGAGATGAAGAAAAAAAGTGCATTAAAAGTCCTTAATGTACAGGTACTAGTCCTCGACTTACGAACGAGTTCCTTTCCAGAGCGTGTTTATAAGTCCGATTTGTTCTTAAGTCTGACAAAGTGAGCCTTAGACGCCTTTGACACGAATATACAGTGTAAAGCATACCAATCCACTTGACTAAATCTGTCCCCTTTCCCCACATTGCCATCATGTGGCCAAAAACCATAACGCGCCTAAGGAATCCCAGGCCATTTTCTCTCAGAGCTGTTTCCACTGTATTGGACTGTGAACTCTGTTTTGTTGAGGATTTTAAAAAATAATTATTATTCTCCATCAGGACAGCTTTACAGGAAAGACAATTTATATCATCGTGCTCTCGGACTGATTTATTGAAACCGGTGAGGCTGACTTATTTCTCCCGCACCCCACATGTGCAAACACAATATACCGGACTTTAGACATTTTATACATTCACGTACACACTAAAAATATTGTATATAATCGTAAATATTGATATCTGGTGCACTGCAGTGTCTATCATTTGAACCGTGGTCTGTTCATATCTGCGAAAATTCATTACGTGAATGTTCGTAAGTCGAGGACTACCTGTATTAGTTCGATTAATTAAGTAAATTTAAATTAATTAAAGGTTGTTCGCTTTCAAAACATGGTTCTGTGTGAATTTATTTCTGATAGAAAATCACTGTGCTGCCAGCCTTGGCATTTAACCTGTAGTATCAAGTGTTCCTTTAGCTGTAAAACTGCAGAACCCTTAGCCTATAGAGTCCCTAAAATCCTGTAAGTAAACTCAATAAAAAGTGTGGGAGGAAAAAAAGAGATCTGATTCAACATTTTTAACACTTTGTAGTGCAGAACAGTACAAAAACATTTTTGTGCCTCAATTATCTAATAAACCCGTTAATATTGCAAACAGAACCCATGTGTGTTCTTCAATGGTTAATTAGATCATTATTAAAGATCATTATCCCTTCCTAAACACTGTTGTAGGATTATGGTTTGTACCTTGGTGAGGCTTCTACAGTTTTAAAAGTCGAGGCTATGGATTTGAGAGTGTCTCGAGTGCATGCAGACATACAGTGAGTATCACATAGTTTATGGAGAATATGTTCTATGTATTTGCGTGTGTGTGTGTGTGTGTGTGTGTGTGTGTGTGTGTGTGTGCATGCACTTGGAGCATCTGGGAAGGATTATTCTCGTTTCTTCATGGCCTCTCTGTTCTGCCGTCTGTTCCCATCGTGAGACGTCGCAATCCTCTTAAGTGCTCACTGTGGAGAGAGTGAATATGGAGGGCTGCTGGCACGCGCTCAGATGTGTGTGCAGCGTGTGTGTGTGTGTGTGTCATACAAAAGAATATGCAGAGCACCGGGGTTCCCTCTCCTGCTCTCTGTAAAACTCTAAGTGGATTTTCACCTGGGCCAGATTCCTAGATAACAACTCGTCTGCGGCTAGATGCTCCTTCTCTCTCTCTCTCTCTCTCTCTCTCTCTCCTCCATAAAACCACAATGCCCCCCCCACTTGCAGTCCAAGGCATAATTAATACAATTTAAAGGTTTGTAATCTGGTCCTAATTTTAATCCAATTAATTGACTTTATGTGTGTTTATATCTTACAGATGTGTTATTAATAACTTTAATAACACTCCCTGACACGCGGTAACTGACAGGGTGTGTATGATGCAGCAGATGTTTTATTCCTCTTATACCACAGCAATCGGCCCTCAATGACAGTTTTTAACATTTATTAATTAACATGTTATACTGTACTTTTGTTCGTTTAGATGTATAATGTTGTGGAACGTCCAACAAACACGTTAGTCCCTGGTTTACTGATGTTACAGCAGCTATAAACAATCACTTCTGCTCCTCCCTCCCTCCCTCCCTCCCTCCTTACATACATACTCACCCTTTTCCTTCCTTCCTTCCTACCTTCCTTATATACACTACTTACCTACATCATTACGATTTGCTTATATATTACCTTTCTCATCCTTCATTCCTTCCTTCTTTCTCTTCTGCAGACATAAGTATCTATTTATCTAGTTCCATACTGTTTTTCTCCTTCCTTCCTGACCCTCTTATGTAAATACTATTTATGTAAACACATGTCAATTTAAATGCACAATTAACTCAAAAGGGGCGGAGTCGCCTCCATAGCCTCATTTCCTTTACATTTGTAATTTCACTCTGCGAGCAGTTACATGCTATGAACATTACACACTGCTCCTTTAACAAGTTCATAAACCCCGCCTCCCCGCCGAACACTACTGTTCATACAGCACACGCGAATTCATACAAAAGTGCTATTATGAGCCTCATGCCTGCAGGTCCGGGCGTAGTGGCCCTGAGCCAGATGGAGAGAACGTTCCAGGAACTTCGGCACAGAGCAAAAGATGGGAAAGCCATAAACTCATCCCCAAAGCTCCACGCTGCTCTGTTTCTCTCCGAGGCTTCAGAAGGCCTTCAGATTTATAGCACGAGACCTGCGATGAGGCTCAGTGGCTGAGAGCTGCACGTCACATGCAGTTAAATCAAACACACCTCCATCCTACAGACGTACTTAAACTTTAGTCCTGCTCAGACCTGACAGCTTTTTACACAGTCGACAGGCCGGGCATGGTTTCAGGCTGGGACTCATCCATGGTTCTGCGCCCTCATGTGGAACAAATAGAGATAAAACTTAATAAATATTAATTAATATTATTAATCATTTTTATTATGAAATATATCAATTTACCTTTTTTACTTTACTCTTTTCTTCCTTAAGTGATCTACTTCATTTTTTCCTACTTCTTGTACTACTTATGCATTTGCTTATTTACCTCGTTCCATACTACCCCTATTTGTTCCTTCCTTCCTTTTTTCCTCTCTTTCTCCTTTACTTAGTGAATTCTTCCTTTTTCTTTATTTCCTTCATTTCGTACCTAATCCTTTCCTTCGCAATATATCCATATTTTGTCTTCTTCAATGTATTCCTTCCTCCTTTCGCCTCCTCTTTTTCCATACTTACGTCCTTAAAATACCCAAACTGAGAGCCCGGTGTTATGAGCTAAAATCAAAATGTTAAGTAAAAGCGATGTTATGAATAGCTTTATGCCGGATTTAATAATCTTCTTAAAAATAAGATACTACGCTACGTGGTTGCACACTTGCACTGATAGAAATATTCAAAAAGCTAAACTAAACATATGATTAGTTCATATTTCTACTGCAGAAGTACAGTAACACTGCTGAGGGGGTATGAGTAGGTTTTAATGCACTGGAGTCATTTTAAGATAAAACCTAATCTTTTATGACCCACTTTTTTGATTTCTCATCCGTGATTCACTCTCCAATTACCGAACAGGGAGTGTATTTGGATGATGACGATAATAATAAGTTAGACAGAGAGTTTTGCCGTACAGAAAGACAGAAAGACATGTACAGTACGTGGGCTTCAACCTGAAATAATAATAATATCACTGATTACATTAAAGCTGATCAGAACTATTTATACAAACTTTTTTTTTTTACTTTAGCTAGTATTTAAATATATTAATTAAATTAACAAATTGACCAATAAATACTACAATGTATTAACTTTTATTTAAATGTAATGTTTAATGTTTTCTACGATTGCCTCTAAAAGTTTAACACACTGAAGTTAAAATAATGTTTCTAACATTAAAGGTGACACACTAAGCTCAACGTTTCTAAAGCACATGCTT